>NC_084632.1:7975786-7992611 GCF_033978795.1 Nerophis ophidion
TTGACTTCATTTTGCTCAAAATATTGTATCTCATAAAAGTAAATAATAATTAAATAATTTTGATATATAATTGGCATGTTACAGCGCCATCCTGTGTTTGGATGTTAACAGTAAATTAATTAATTTAATTGTTTTGAGGAAATAATGAAACAGGAAATTATGTAATATGTTATTGCATACGTCAGCAGCTGAATTGAGAGCCTTTGTAACGTGTTTTGAAATACTTTTATCATTTATATTTCAAATGAAATATTGTAATAGGCTGTAATATAACGTATTTTCCAGATTATAAAAGAAACAAATATATTTCTACATATTAGCCGAACAAGCCGCGGACATATAGGTTGTAAAATTAGTTATTTTATTTACATACCTTATTTGTTTCCAAACTGTGTCTGTAACAAGGCAGTAAAACAGCTGATCAAACAAAACAGAAGTCATGGCCATGGACCTACTAGCTGCGCAAGCTAGCTCTCCAATCAGATAAACAGACTCTAACTCCACGGTGACATTTTTGGTGAATTCACGAAACTGAAACAAGACAAACAGAATGTAATTGTAGCATGTTAGCTAGTGCTAACGATGCTAACTTGATTACATTATGATAGCACGTGCAAACATGCGTGAAAACACTCCTACAGATGTCACACATGGGACGGTTTAGACTTAGACTTCCTTTTTAGACTTCGGTTTAGTAAGTAAGAATAGGTTTAGTTTTATTATTAAACTTACAAACATTGATTTAGAGCACAGGTGTCAAACTCTGGCCCACTACTGTGAAGCTTGGTTGGCATTGTGGTGATGCGGGTGCGTGCAGGTAAGAATGATGATTTATTTAACACTACAGAACCAACTAGGAACATAAATACTTGCACACAGGCACTAGAGACAAACCAAAAGAACTAGCATGTGAGCTGGAAAGAACAAAAGACGCTAGCATGTGAGCTTGGGAAATAAACAAACGAGGGAATAGCGTGGAAGCTAAAGTACACAAAAATAGTCTTTTCCACAAGCGGGTATAGCGACGTCACCTGTTCCATGAAATAGCAAATAAGACTGCGAGGCCGAATGACAAAAAAGGGCAGGCTTGAATAGGGACAGAAATTAGGAGGCAGGTGCGTGTCAAAAACACAAGGCAGTTGACACTAATACGTAACTATTACAACAGAAAAAAACAGGAAGTGCCACCAGGAACTAAGGAAGACAAAATACTAACAAGATACGATACAGAAACAGAACCAAACCAGAACATGACATGATTCAAGTAGCGGATCATGACAACTACATAATTTTTAGGAGGCCCGCAAAAGCCTGAAAAAAATGGGTTTCAATAAAATATTTGTATTTGTTTTTCTTAAATTATTTTTTTTACTTAATGCATTCGTTCTTTCACTTTTTACAGAAAAAAAAATGCATATTTTAAACTTCAATATTATCCGATTATGCCATCTATATAATTATATCCCGTTTTGCAAAACTATTTTTGTGATATAAAAACAAATAGTTAAATATCTGCTGGTCACCTTTTATATACGATTTTAAAGCAAGTTATAAAAAAATCAAATAAAATCAAATGATCACTTGCATATGCATTTCGATTAATCATGATTAATCACAAGTTATTACCCATCCATCCATCCATTTGCTACCGCTTATTCCCTTTTGGGGTCGCGGGGGGCGCTGGCGCCTATCTCAGCTACAATCGGGCGGAAGGCGGGGTACACCCTGGACAAGTCGCCACCTCATCGCAGACAAGTTATTACTGGCATGCATAATGTCAATTAATTTAAAAAAAGGGGCCCTCTGAAAGCCGCCATTGCTGCGACGTGGCCCCCAATGAAAATGAGTTTGACACCCCTGGTCTAGCGTGATAAATGAAGAATCCATTGGAATAGAAACGCTAAGGACGACTAGACAGAAGGGCACGGCAGCACCGGCAGTGAGCGAACTCGTCCAAAAGATGGCGCCATAGCACAAACATTCACACACATTTTGCCTGTTTAAAAAAAATATATAAATAAATAAATAATGGCCATCAGCGAAGAAAAATCCATTAGTTTGCTACACCGTTTTATAAGCCGCAGTGTACAAAGCGTAGGGAAAAAACATGTACATGTTTTCTGTACTATCCATTTTTATAATGGTCAAATAAGATTGTAAAGATGTCCCTAATGATGTGTCCCATCACTCTCACAAGGCTTAAAATAAAAAAAATTAAATAATAATAATGAATGTCGCAGTTTTAGTCCTGAAAAACACATTTCCTTGCTACATTTTCAGGAAGCATTTGAGTCTTGTGGATGTTATAACATTGCTGTCTTTGTCCATCGTTTCGGAACAGCATTTTTGAACGATGCGTGTTCCGACAAAAACAACAACATGCGCTCATCTCTCTCCACAGCAGCGTGAGTAATTCTAAACACTGTTGGGCTTTACAAAAAACAAAAAGGCCTGAAACTTTTTAGCCGAGGCAGCGGCTTGGTGCTTTTTAAATATTTACAAGCCGCTCAATAGGCTGTCCTCCAAGTCCCACTGTTTGTTACGCCAACGCCCATATTTGGTCGTCGTTCCTGGGAGTCCAAAAGCGTCTAAGGCAGGGGTGTGCAAAGTGCGGCCCGCAGCTAATTGTTTAGCGGCCCGCCACACATTCTGCAAAAATTGCAAAATTGATAGTATTGCAAAAAATTAAAAAAAAAACATTTAATAAAAGTGGAATGAGGTGAAATCTAAAGTGGCAATGTTGACACAAAGCTGCCATGCAGGCATTTTTTTGTTCCTTTTGTCTTTATTTATCTATTTTTTTCCATTGCTCCAAAAACAAAAATGACAAAAAAATCTGTTATAATAAATTATTACTTAAAAACTATCACTTTAAAATGTTTTATGTGGAAAAAAGTTTGCATTTGTTGTGGGGTTGCCATATAAAAACATCAAAGTTTTGACAAAAGAGCATAAAACAAACAAAATAATAGTTCAAACTTAAAATCGACAGATATATGGGAAGTTGATCTTGAAATTTAAGTGTTAAAAGTAAAAAAATAAATAAAAAGGCATCACTTTATGAGTGGGGAACCTTTCGGATCTCAAATATATTTAGTAGGATTTTATTTAACTTTTCACTGTGATTACTCAAAAATTTTAAATAATTAAAATCAATGGTGTCCTGCATTATTGATCTTTAAGGACTTTATTTGCTAAATAAAGGAAATCTCCTGAAGGAATCAATAAAGTACTATCTAAATACTGCATATTTCAGTTTTACTATAAAAAACAAAGTTGTCTTTGACAGAAAAGGCATAAATCCTTATTTGTTTTACTTTATATCAACCTCAAGTTGATATAGAGATTTACTGTAAGCATTAAATTAAAAAAAATAAATAATAATTTGACTTATTTTTAACATTTTAGTGTATGAGACCCTTTATGTCAAACTCAAATACAGAGTGGGCCAAAATGTAAAACTGAACAAAGCCGCGGGCCAAAGTTGAACAAATTAACCTTTTTAATAGGGACCCAAACAAATGTTGCATTGAATATTGAACAAGCAAGACTTATATAACTTTATAGTGACAAGCAAAATTGAGTTTCAAATAATAATAATAATAATTCGAAAATATCAATGGCATATCAAAAATACAATCTTAATAACAAATGAATGCCTCTTTTCTATTTGCAGCTTTCTGAGGTAAATATCAAAATAAACTTTTTTCCCACAGGCTAATTATAAATTTGAAAATAAAATAACAATAATGAATGAAGGAATCAAACATTCAGGCGTTTTTATTGCTCAGTTCGCGACGCACTGATCTAATCTCATGTGCCCAAGCCAGATATTGTAGCGTCTCGGAGGAGTTAGTGCTGCAAGGGGCTCTCGGTATTTGTTCTGTTGTGTTACGGTGCGGATGTGTTTGTCATTCTTGTTTGGTGTGGGTTCACAGTGTGGCGCATATTTAAATAGACTCCCTTTTTAGACCAGTTGATCTGCCGTTTCTTTTATTTTTCTCCTATGTCCCACTCTCCCTTGTGGAGGGGGTCCGGTCCGATCCGGTGGCCATGTACTGCTCGCCTGTGTATCGGCTGGGAACATCTCTGCGCTGCTGATCCGCCTTCGCTTGGGATGGTTTCCTGCTGGCTCCGCTGTGAACGGGACTCTCGCTGCTGTGTTGGATCCGCTTTGGACTGGACTCTGTGTTGGATCCATTATGGATTGAACTTTCACAGTATCATGTTAGACCCGCTCGACATCCATTGCTTTCGTCCTCTCCAAGGTTCTCATAGTCATCATTGTCACCGACGTCCCACTGGGTGTGAGTTTTCCTTGCCCTTATGTGGGCCTACCGAGGATGTTGTAGTGGTTTGTGCAGCCCTTTGAGACACTAGTGATTTAGGGCTATATAAGTAAACATTGATTGATTGATTGATATTTGTAACCGTGTTAAAGTTGTTTATATGGCCACCCTCAGTTTGACCTGTATGGCTGTTGACCAAGTATGCCCTGCATTCACTTAAGTGTGCGTAGAAGCTACAAATATTACGTGCCTGTGCCGGCATGCTGTTTGTAAGGAGGAAAAGCGGACGTGACGACAGGTTGTAGGGGAGGTCAAAGGCGGTACCTTTAAGGCACGCCCCCAATATTGTTGTCCGGTTGGAAATCCGGAGAAATTCGGGAGACTGGTTGCCCCGGGAGATTTTCGGGGGGGTTGGCCAGTATAAGTATTAGCGGTGAATGCGGTGTATAATACCGGCGGGCCAGCTCTAATGTTAATTTGATATTGCCACAAGGGCCAAATGAAATTAAAACGCGGGCTAATTTTGGGCCGTGGGCCAGAGTTTGACACCCATGCTCTATGTTCCCCAGGAGCCCTAAGGATAAAAAAAAAAAAAAAAAAAATCCATATATTTTGTTATGTTTTGAAAATGAACAATATGAAAAAGTCCCCCGGCAAACTTAAATTTTTCCGTGTGCGGCCCTCTGTGGAAAAAGTTTGGACACCCCTGGTCTCAGGAGAATATTCCAAGGGACAAAAAGGCTTTGTGCAGTACTTGTAGTCTCTTGACATTTGGTTTGTGGCATTTGACATTGTCCAGAGAAAATACAAAGATTTTGCCTGCGTTTAATCTCCGACCTTTCCATCAGTGCGACACGTTTGTGATGTACGACTAACGATATCACTGGACTGTCCTAAGCTCCCGTATCATTCAAATAAACAACAGTGATAGCTTTAATGATTTCTCCAGAAGCACTGACTTTTTCATATTTTTTTAATCCCATCCGTCTATTTTCTACCGCTAGTCCCACACACATTTACATATTCAATGACGTATTGGACGTGCTGGTGTACCTAATGAAGAGGCTGTGATAACGTCTTACGGCCAATTCTTATGGAGGTTAATTTGCGTCTATATTACGAAAGCTTTTGGGGGTTTTTGACTCTGAATTGTTTGCATTTGAATTTTGTGAGCTGAATTTTTTATTACATCAAATTATGCTGACAACTTCAGTGACAACAAATGTGTGTTTTAAAAAGTCTGGGTAAAAAAATTCAGTGCTGATAAATTCATGGTACAAAAAATTAGTGTCTAATCAATGTATAAAAAAAAAATCCACATCAATTTTTTTTTTTATACTGAATTTTTATAAGCTTGTTTTTACGCAGAATTCTTATGAACTGGATATTTTAAAACTTTTTTTTCCACAGAATTTTTATAAACTGATTTTTTTTCCACTGACTTTTTATAAACTGAATTTTTATAAACTGATTTCTTTATACTGAAATTTTATACACAGAATTTTATGAACTGATTTTTTTACACTGAATTTTTATAAACATAATTTTTTATACAGATTTTTATCAACTGAATTTTGATAAACTGATTTTTTTACACTGAATTTTTACAAAGTTAACTTTTATAAACTAAATTTTTATGAACTCAATTTTTTACACTGATGTTTTTACACTGAATTTTTATATCTGATTTTTTTACACTGAATTTTTATAAACTTAGTTTTTACAACCTTTTTTTTTACACAGATTGTTATAAAATGAATTTTTATAAACTGATTTTTTACACTGAATTTTTATAAAGTGAATATTTATAAACTAAATTTTTATGAACTGCCTTCCGCCCGATTGTAGCTGAGATAGGCGCCAGCACCCCCCGCGCCCCCAAAAGGGAATAAGCGGTAGGAAATGGATGGATGGATGGATTAATTTTTTACACTGAATTTTTATAAACTGATTTTTTTTTTACACTGAATTTTTATTAACTGAATATTTTACACTGAATGTTTATAACTGATTTTTTTACACTGAATTTTTATAAACTTAGTTTTTACAAAGATTTTTTTACACAGATTGTTATAAGCTGATTTTTTATAAATTAATTTTTTTACACTGAATTTTTATAAAGTGAATCTTTCCAAACTAAATTTTTATAAAAGGATTTTTTACACAAAATTTTTATAAAGTGAATATTTATAAACTAAATTTTTATGAACTGAACTTTTTACACTGAATTTTTATAACTGATTTTTTTACACTGAATTTTTATAAACTTAGTTTTTACAAAGATTTTTTTACACAGGTTGTTATAAACTGAATTTTTATAAAGTGAATTTTTACAAACAGAATTTTTATGAACTGATTTTTTACACTGAATTTTTATGACCTGTTTTTTTACGCTGAATTTTTATTAACTGAATTTTTTACACTGAATTTTTATAACTGATTTTTTTTACACTGAATTTTTATAAACTGAATTTTTACACTGAATTTTTATAAACTGAATTTTTACAAACTGTTTTTTTACACAGATTTTTTATGTACACATTTTTTTACACTGAATTTTTACAAACTGATTTTTTTACACTGATTTTTTTTATGTACTAATTTTTTTACACTGAATTTTCATAAACTGAATTTTTACAAACTGATTTTTTTATTCTGATTTTTTATTTACTGACTTTTTTTACCCCGACATTTTATACACCGAATTTGAAACACACATTTTTTTCCAATAAAATTGTCAGCATAATTTGATGTAAAAAAAAATTTTTTTTCACAAAATTCAAACACACAAAAAAAATCAGCGTCAAATAAAAAAGTCACGAGTAAACATCCATAATTTCTCAACTTCATTCCTTTTGTTGTGAATTGATCTCTGACCTTTCTCTGACAAAGGGAGGCCATTAACAGACTGTGCGACGCGGTGCCCGGCGGAAAAGGTGCCTGGAGAAAAAAGGTCGGTCGTCAACCTTTCTTCCTTATGTTAAGCTTTTTTAAATATATATATATATATATATACATATATATATATATATATATATATATATATATATATATATATATATTTTTTTTTTTTTTTTTTTTTTTTTTTTTGATTCAACAACTACAAATCCCAAGTGTTATCCTCCAGGCCGTGAACAAAGCTCTTCAGTCCATCATGGGGAAGAGCAACCTGCGCTTCGCCGGCATGAGCATCGCTGTCAATATTTCCATCGACGGGCTGGGCCTGCTCATCCCCACCACCCGACAGGTAAGTGTCATCCTCACCATGGCCTCCATTGGCCAGATGTTGTGAATATAATCCTCCTCTAATCAATTAATCATGCACTGTAAAAGGATACAGGCAGGAGGACCTGATAGATAGGTCGCTGCTTGTTGCTAGGCAGATTTCAGAGGGCACAATTAAAACCGCCCCACAGCAAAGAGATCCAATTAATTAGAAAAAAAAAAGAACACGAGGAAGTACTGTACAGGCTGATAAGGATATGTCGTCTAACAGGAAAGTAGTTTTATCCATGAAGCTGAATGGGTTATGTTGTGCCCTACAAAGGGCTAATACTGTAAGTATTGTGCTTATCACACACAATTTGAGTGTCATTTGTGCTTCCGAGACAATAGATGGCAGTACTGTACAGGCTGTCTAGGATATATCGTCTAACAGGGAAGTAGTTTTATCCATGAAGCTGAATGGGTTATGTTGTGCCATACAAAGTGCTAATACTGTAAGTATTGTGCTTATTACACACAATTTCAGTGTCATTTGTACTTCCAAGACAATAGATGGCAGTACTGTACAGGCTGTCTAGGATATGTCGTCTAACAAGGAAGTAGTTTTATCCATGAAGCTGAATGGGTTATGTAGTGCCCTACAAAGGGCTAATACTGTAAGTATTGTGCTTATTACACACAATTTGAGTGTCATTTGTGCTTCCGAGACAATAGATGGCAGTGCTGTACAGGCTGTCTAGGATATGTCGTCTAACAAGGAAGTAGTTTTATCCATGAAGCTGAATGGGTTATGTTGTGCCCTACAAAGTGCTAATACTGTAAGTATTGTGCTTTTTACACACAATTTGAGTGTCATTTGTGCTTCCAAGACAATAGATGGCAGTACTGTACAGGCTGTCTAGGATATGTCGTCTAACAGGGAAGCAGTTTTATCCATGAAGCTAAATGGGTTAGGTTGTGCCCTACAAATTGCTAATACTGTAAGTATTGTGCTTATTACACACAATTTGAGTGTCATTGGTGCTTCCGAGACAATAGATGGCAGTACTGTACAGGCTGTCTAGGATATGACGTCTAACAGGGAAGTAGTTTTATCCATGAAGCTGAATGGGTTATGTTGTGCCCTACAAAGTGCTAATACTGTAAGTATTGTGCTTATTACACACAATTTGAGTGTCATTTGTGCTTCCAAGACAATAGATGGCAGTACTGTACAGGCTGTCTAGGATATGTCGTCTAACAGGGAAGTAGTTTTATCCATGAAGCTGAATGGGTTATGTTGTGCCCTACAAAGTGCTAATACTGTAAGTATTGTGCTTATGACACACAATTTGAGTGTCATTTGTGCTTCCGAGACAATAGATGGCAGTACTGTACAGGCTGTCTAGGATATGTCGTCTAACAGGGAAGTAGTTTCATCCATGAAGCTGAATGGGTTATGCTGTGCCCTACAAAGTGCTAATACTGTTAGTATTGTGCTTATTACATACAATTTGAGTGTCATTTGTGCTTCCGAGACAATAGATGGCAGTACTGTACAGGCTGTCTAGGATATGTCGTCTAACAGGGAAGTAGTTTTATCCATGAAGCTGAATGGGTTATGTTGTGCCCTACAAAGTGCTAATACTGTATATGTATTGTGCGTATTGCACACAATTTGAGTCTCATTTGCAGTGCACTTGCACATCCAAAACATGAAATGGCATTAATGTATGGGCTATCTGTGGTATGTTGTCTAACGAATAAGTAGCTTTCTATATGCAGCGGAATGTGTTACATTGCGCCCTACAAAGTGTTCATGCTGTAAATATTGTGCTTATTACACACCAACTGTTTGGTTGTAGCATTTGTCTTAGTTATTGTCTTCATTACAGAACTGGAAGGTATTAAAATCGGCACGTGAAAGCGCTAGAAATCCTAAAACCAAACATTACTCGGATAAATAGACACAAAATAACGATATTATTCCAGCTTCTTTAGAGACATATTATTGTTATTTGAGTGTTTTTAAATATGCAACTAGTTGCGCTAATCGCTAGCTAGCTACCGAATTTGGTCCCCTTCCCGAAGAGAAAAAAAAAAAAATCGACCCCTGCCTCGTAGTGGTTGTGATTGGTCTGCGTTTACTTCCTGTGCGTCTACGACTCGTTCGGAGTGCACGTCGCCTACTTTGGCCAAAGGCTTGTCTGATTTCGGATCAAAATTTGCAAAAAAAAGGGAGATCCAGTTCCAACAACACTCTTTGAAAGGCCTACTGAAAGCCACTACTAGCGACCACGCAGTCTGATAGTTTATATATCAATGATGAAATATTAACATTGCAACACATGCCAATACGGCCTTTTTAGTTTACTAAATTGTAATTTTAAATTTCACGCGGAAGTACCATACTAAAACTTCGCGGTATGACGATGCGTGCGCCTGACGTAACGCATTGTAGAGGAATCTTTTACAATTTGTTCAATTAATAATGGAGACGTCAAAGAAGAAAGATGTAGGTGGGAAGCGGTGTATTGCGGCCGCCTTTAGTAACACAAACACAGCCGGTGTTTCCTTGTTTACATTCCGAAAGATGACGGTGAACCTTTACTATGGAACAGAGCGGTCAAGCGAACATGGTTCCCTACCACATGTCAACCGGCAGGTTTCGGTGACAAAATGGTGGTAATAAGTCGGCTCTTCCCGTAGACATGAGCGGAGAGCTTGCGACGTTCCTCGTGCACCTGTCAAAGAGGCTGCTGTGGACTTTCTAGGCCTCCTCCCCACCGGCCGCCCCCGACCGTCGGATGCTTCCAACATGGGGGAAGCATCGGCTGCCTTCGCCTCGTCGAGAAAGGTGGCTTCCCTCAGAAACACTTGCGGTCACCACACCCCTCCGGCCTTCAGGTTGTACAGGTACGACCATATAATCTCATTAAAACACTAGTGACACAATTATCAGATAAGGGATTTTCCAGAATTATCCTAGTAAATTTGTCTAATAACATCTGAATCGCTCCCACCGCCTTTTTTTTTTTTCCTAGTCCTTCACTCTCACTATCCTCATCCACGAATCTTTCATCCTCGCTCAAATTAATGGGGAAATCGTCGCTTTCTCGGTCCGAATCGCTCTCGCTGCTGGTGGCCATGATTGTAAACAATGTGAGGATGTGAGGAGCTCCACAACCCGTGACGTCACGCACACATTGTCTGCTACTTCCGGTACAGGCGAGGCTTTTTTATTAACGACCAAATGTTGTGAACTTTATTGTCGATGTTCTCTACTAAATCCTTTCAGCAAAAATATGGCAATATCGCGAAATGATCAAGTATGACACATAGAATGGACCTGCTATCCCCGTTTAAATAAGAAAATCTCGTTTCAGTAGGCCTTGAACTGTGTTGTACGGTTTCTCACCGTACAACACAGCCCCTGGTGTTTGGGCAGGGAATTGCGCGACCAAGAATCAGCCCTCGATGGCGGCTGTCAGTCACGTATGATATAACTTACGGTGTGGCGTAAGAAAAGAACACATTTAAAGGCCTACTGAAATGAGATTTTCTTATTTAAACGGGGATAGCAGGTCCAGTCTTTGTGTCATACTTGATCATTTTGCGATATTGCCATATTTTTGCTGAAAGGATTTAGTAGAGAACATCGACGATAAAGTTCGCAACTTTTGGTCGCTAATAAAAAAGCTTTGCCTTTACCGAAAGTAGCAGACGAGGTGCGCGTGACGTCACTGGTTGTAGGGCTCCTCACATCCTCACTTTTTTTTACAATCATAGCCAGCAGCAGGTAGAGCTATTCTGACTAAGAAAGCAACAATTTCCCCATTAATTTGAGCGAGGATGAAAGATTTGTGGATGAGGAAATTTAGAGTGAAGAACTAGAAAAAAAAAAAAGGCGATTGCAGTGGGAGCGATTCAGATGTTTTTAGACACATTTACTAGAAAAATTCTGGGAAATCCCTCATCTGCTTATTGTGTTACTATTGTTTTAGCGAGATTATATAGTACCTGAAAGTCGGAGGGGTGTGGCCACGGGTGTGTTGACGCCAGAGTCTCTGAGGGAAGTCACGAAGCTGCAGCAGGACAGAAGCGGTACGAGCCGACTTATTACCACAATTTTCTCACTGGAAACTGCCGGTTGAGTCCGGGTGGTCGGGATTCATGTTCGCTTGACCGCTCTGATCCATAGTAAAGCTCCACAAATTTTAAACAAGAAAACTGTGTTTGTTTGGCTAAAGGCTAAAAGCTTCCCACCTCCATCTTTCTACTTTGACGTCTCCATTATTAATTGAACAAATTGCAAAAGATTCAGCAACACAGATGTCCAGAATACTGTGTAATTATGCGATTAAAGCAGACTACTTATAGCTTGGATCGGGCTGGAGAATAATGTCCGCTACAACCGGTGACGTCAAACGCACGCGTCATCATACCGCGACGTTTTCAACAGGATACTTGGCGGGAAATTTTTAAAATTGCAATTTAGTAAACTAAAAAGGCCGTATTGGCATGTGTTGCAATGTTAATATTTCATCATTGATATATAAACTATCAGACTGCGTGGTCGCTAGTAGTGGCTTTCAGTAGGCCTTTAAGACAGGGGTGTCAAACTCAAATACAGAGTGGGCCAAAACTTAAAACTGAACAAAGCCGCGGGCCAAAGTTGAACAAATTAACCTTTTAATAGGGACCCAAACAAGTTTTGCATTGAATATTGAACAAGCAAGGCTTATATAACTTTATAGTGACATGCAAAATCCAGTTTCAAATAATGAGTATAATAATTAAAAAATATCAATGGCATATCAAATAAAATTTAAATAAAAATGGAATGCCTCTTTTCTGTGTGCAGCCTTCTGAGGTAAATATCAAAATAAGCAAAATAAGCTAATAATACATTTGAAAAATAAATAATGATTGAATCAAACATTCAAGCCTTGAAGTAGCAAGAGAAAGTGCATGAATAAAACGTTAATTATTGCTCTGTTTTGCTACACTGATTTGCTTTAACACTGAATATGGAACACGCAATGAATGAATGAATGAAATAAGTTTATTTTGGTCATATAATCAACCATTTTGTGTGACCAGTTCAACAGTACAGATACATACACTGTTGTGAAAGCAAACCTCTTTCCATCTCTATTTTCTGGCTCCTTTGAGTCATGTCCAGGTCCAATCCAATCCAATCCACTTATTTATATAGCACATTTAAAAAACAATAACCTTTCCAAAGTGCTGCACAGCCATGTTAAAAACAATTGTAAAAAAAAAAAAAAAAAAATATATATATATATATTATGCTCCACCAATGACTGAATAAAAACAAAAAATAAATAAATATAAAACCAATAAAAACAAATATGATTAAAAACTATTTTAAAGGGTACTTGTCCTGTTGTTTCATTTCATAGTGTCGCCTAAAGTTGTACTCCTTAGTTACCGACACGTTGGCTCCACAAACGAGACGGACAGGTCTGTCTTCTACATATATAAACAGATATTCTGTCTCCCACCTGTCCAAAAAAGTTCTGTTTTCGCTCTTTGGTTGTAGCGGGGGTGTATATTGTAGCGTCCCGGAAGAGTTAGTACTGCAAAGGGTTCTGGGTATTTGTTCTGTTGTGTTTATGTTGTGTTAAAGTGCAGATGTTCTCCCAAAATGTGTTTGCCATTCTTGTTTGGTGTGGGTTCACAGTGTGGCGCATATTTGTAACAGTATCAAAATGTTTTATTTGGCCACCGTCAGTATGATCTGTATGGCTGTTGACTAAGTATGTCCTGCAGCCATATGTATGTATTGTGTGACTGGGTCAGTGGGGGACACTAAAGACAATGTCTATAAGGCACATCATCAATGTAGATGAGTCTCAAGGGAAATTGGGAGGGTTGACAAGTATGTTAGTGGTGAATGCGGTGTTACAGCGGCACCACCGCTGTACAGGTGCTGGTCATATTATTAGAATATCATGAAAGAGTTGATTTATTTCATTAATTCCATTTAGAAAGTCAAACTTGTAGAATGTATACATTCATTCCAAACAGACTGATACATTTCAAGTGTTTTTTTTGCCAAAAAGGAGATGATTATAGCTGACAACCAATGAAAACCCTAAATTCAACATCTCAGAAAATTAGAATATGGTGAAAAGGTCAGATATTGAAGACACCCGGTGCCACGTTCTAATTAGCTAACTAACTCAAAACACCTGGAAAAGCCTTTAAATGGTCTTTTGTTTTGATTCTGTATGACACACAATCATGGGGAAGACTGCGGACTTGACAACTGTCCAAAATATGACCATTGATACTTTAAAGAAGGAGGGCGAGACACAAAAGGTCTTTGCCAAAGAGGTTGGATGTTCCCAGAGCTCTGTGTCCAAGCACATTAATAGAGAGGCAAAGGGAAGACAAAGATGTGGTAGAAAAAAGTGTAAAAGCAAGAGGGATAACCGCGCCCTGGAGAGGATTGTCAAACAAAACCGATTAAAAAATGTGGGGGAGATCCACAAAGAGTGGACTGCAGCTGGAGTCAGTGCTTCAAGAACCACCACGCACCGACGTATGCAAGATATGGGCTTCAGCTGTCGCATTCCTTGTGTAAAGCCACTTTTGAATAAGAGACAACGTCAAAAGCGTCTCGCCTGGGCTCAAGACAAAAAGGACTGGACTGCTGCTGAATGGTCCAAAGTTATGTTTTCAGATGAAAGTACATTTTGTATCTCCTTTGGAAATCAAGGTCCCAGAGTCTGGAGGAAGACAGGAGAGGCACAGAATCCACGTTGCCTGAAGTCCAGTGTCAAATTTCCACAATCGGTAATGATCTGGAGTGCCATGTCATCTGCTGGTGTTGGTCCACTGTGTTTCCTGAGGTCTAGGGTCAATGCAGCAGTCTACCAGGAAGTTTTAGAACACTTTATGCTGCCTGCCGCGGACCAATTTTATAGAGGTGAAGATTTCATTCTCCAACATGACTTGGCACCTGCACACAGTGCCAAATCTACCAGTACCTGGTTTAAGGACCATGGTATCCCTGTTCTTGATTGGCCTGCAAACTCATAGAAAAGCTACGGGGTATTGTGAAGCGGAAGATGCGAGATGCCAGACCCAACAATGCTGAAGAGCTGAAGGCCACTATTAAAGCGACCTGGGCTCTCATAACACCTGAGGAGTGCAACAGACTGGTCGACTTTATACCACGCCGTATTGCTGCAGCAATTCAGGCAAAAGGAGCTGCAACTAAGTATTGATTGCCGTACATGCTGAAACTTTCCATGTTCATACTTTTCAGTTGGCCCACATTTCTAAAAAATATTTTTTGGTACTAGTCGTAACTAATATTCTAGTTTTCTGAGATACTGAATTTGGGATTTTCAGTAATTGTTAGTACTAATCATCAAAATTTAAAGAAACATTTCAAATATATCACTGTGTGTGTAATGAATTTATATAATATGTAAGTTTCACGTTCTGAATATAATTACTGAAATAAATCAACTTTTTCATGATATTCTAATATTAACAGCACCTGTATATTACCGGCGGGCCAGCTTTAATGTTAATTAGATATTGCCTCAAGGGCCAAATGAAATGCTATAAGATGTGGTCACGGTGTCTTCCAGAGGTTGGCGCACCACCCCATGCAGTCCATCTCGTTTGCCTCCGGCGGAGACACGGTGAGTCAAGTCTTGTCCTGATCCCAACCCAGCAGCCTTACCCAGAGTTTTGTTTCCGCAGGACACACCCGATTATGTGGCGTACGTGGCCAAAGACCCGGTCAACCAGAGAGGTACGTCCCGCAAAATGCGCAATCCGTCATCCTTTCAGTCACCACGGAACGTCTCGTCTCTGCCAGCGTGTCACATTCTGGAATGTTCCGATGGTTTGGCCCAGAACGTCATCAGCACCATCGGGCAAGCCTTTGAGTTGCAGTTCAAGCAGTATCTGCACAGTCCGCCCAGGACTCTGACGTCGTCGGACAGGTAAATGCGGGAGCCCGGAAGTAGAGTCAACCCCCTAGAGGGGGAGGGGGGTTGCCCACATTTGAGGTCCTCTCCAAGGTTTCTGGCGTCCCACTGGATGTGAATTCTCCCTGCCCACTAGGTTTGAGTTTTCCTTGCCCTTATGTGGGTTCTTCCGAGGATGTCGTAGTCGTAATGGTTTGTACAGTCCTTTGAAACATTTGTGATTTAGGGCTATATAAATAAACATTGATTGATTGATTCTAACTGATGGAAAGGTCTGAGGTTTGAACGTGGGCAAAATCTTTGTATTTCCTCGGGACAATGTCAAATGTCCAGAGACTACAAGTACTGCACAAAGCCCTTTTGTCCCTTGGAGTATTCTCCTTAGACCAGTGGTACTTACCCTTGTTGGAGGTTCCGAACCCCACCAGTTAGGTTCGGTGAATGCACGTATCATTCTTTTGTGAAAAATTATTATATATATTTTTTCAAATTCAAGACAAAGTTATATGTTTGCTGAAGCGACCGGAATGAGAATCAGCACCTCCAAGTCAGAGTCCACGGTTCTCGCCCGGAAAAGGGTGGAGTGCCACCTCCGGGTTGGGGAGGAGACCCTGCCCCAAGTGGAGGAGTTCAAGTACCTGGGAGTCTTGTTCACGAGTGGGGGAAGAGTGGATCGTGAGATCGACAGGCGGATCGGTGCGGCGTCTTCAGTAATGCGGACGTTGTACCGATCCGTTGTGGTGAAGAAGGAGCTGAGCCGGAAGGCAAAGCTCTCAATTTACCGGTCGATCTACGTTCCCATCCTCACCTATGGTCATGAGCTTTGGGTCATGACCGAAAGGACAAGATCACGGGTACAAGCGGCCGAAATGAGTTTCCTCCGCCGTGTGGCGGGGCTCTCCCTTAGAGATAGGGTGAGAAGCTCTGCCATCCGGGGGGAACTCAAAGTAAAGCCGCTGCTCCTTCACATGGAGAGGAGCCAGATGAGGTGGTTCGGGCATCTGGTCAGGATGCCACCCGAACGCCTCCCTAGGGAGGTGTTTAGGGCACGTCCGACCGCTAAGAGGCCACGGGGAAGACCCAGGACACGTTGGGAAGACTATGTCTCCTGGCTGGCCTGGGAACGCCTAGGGATCCCCCGGGAAGAGCTAGACGAAGTGGCTGGGGAGAGGGAAGTCTGGGTTTCCCTGCTTAGGCTGTTGCCCCCGCGACCCGACCTCGGATAAGCGGAAGAAGATGGATGGATGGATGGATGGGTTATATGTTGTTTTTTTTTTAATGGTGTACAAAATGAACCGTGCATGAACATCACTTTGTTCAAAGAACAAAACCAACAGTGCATGAACTCCCAACAAA
>NC_084632.1:7992631-8022631 GCF_033978795.1 Nerophis ophidion
CAACCAACACAAAACACCACCACTAATAATAATATCTCTCTCATCACACCCCCCACCCACCACAACCACCCCCCATCCATCCAAAACACAAATCCTCAAACATCTTAACCCACACCCCCAACACCAAAAACCCCCCTTCAACCAACACCCAAATCCCACCACACCCCCCCCAACCATCCCTCTCCACCCACCCAACCTTCTAAAAACAATCACACTAACTCTCCTCCCATCACACACACATATCCCCCCTCCCCTCACAATACTCTAAACTTCTTCTAACTATCATCCCTTTTCAACCCCTTACAAATAAATAATATAACCCCTTATCTTCATATAAATACCAACAATAAATTATATTTAACCCCCTCATATTTCTAACAAACCCACTAACCCCAAAAACTCCCCTAATAACAATCCTAAACAAAACAAAAACACCAATACCCCACACCAATATTCTTTTTACTTACTCACCTTATTCCCATACAATCAATCATATACACTTATTTCACCACACATCTCATATCACCTCCAACTCATTTTCATTAACATCATTCACCTCATATACCTTTCCACACTATCCTTATAATCCGCCTAATCCTCAGACATATATGATCAATATTAATACAACCCTAAACATATAACCGCACTACAACCCCATCAATACGACTCACTCCACTACACAAATACACATATCACCCTACGTCCCAAGTTTTGAGTATATAACCAAGCCCCTATGTTTGCAACCGAGGATTCGATATGTACTATTAAGAGACCACTATGCAATATAAGGTTATAAAATACAACAATAAAGCAATGATTTATCATAATTACCCGTTTTAAAGTTGTATAAAATGCACCACAGTATGACATTTATGGCTGTAGACCAAGTATGCCCTGCAAACACTAAGTGTTCGTAGAAGCTACAAATAATACGTGCCTGTGCCGGCATGCTGTATGTAAGGAGGAAAAGCGGACGTGACGACAGGTTGTAGGGGAGGTCAAAGGCGGTACCTTAAGGCACGCCCCAATATTGTTGTCCGGTTGGAAATCCGGAGAAATTCGGGAGACTGGTTGCCCCGGGAGATTTTCGGGGGGTTGGCCAGTATAAGTATTAGCGGTGAATGCGGTGTATAATACCGGCGGGCCAGCTCTAATGTTAATTTGATATTGCCACAAGGGCCAAATGAAATTAAAACGCGGGCTAATTTTGGGCCGTGGGCCAGAGTTTGACACCCATGCTCTATGTTCCCCAGGAGCCCTAAGGATAAAAAAAAAAAAAAAAAAAATCCATATATTTTGTTATGTTTTGAAAATGAACAATATGAAAAAGTCCCCCGGCAAACTTAAATTTTTCCGTGTGCGGCCCTCTGTGGAAAAAGTTTGGACACCCCTGGTCTCAGGAGAATATTCCAAGGGACAAAAAGGCTTTGTGCAGTACTTGTAGTCTCTTGACATTTGGTTTGTGGCATTTGACATTGTCCAGAGAAAATACAAAGATTTTGCCTGCGTTTAATCTCCGACCTTTCCATCAGTGCGACACGTTTGTGATGTACGACTAACGATATCACTGGACTGTCCTAAGCTCCCGTATCATTCAAATAAACAACAGTGATAGCTTTAATGATTTCTCCAGAAGCACTGACTTTTTCATATTTTTTTAATCCCATCCGTCTATTTTCTACCGCTAGTCCCACACACATTTACATATTCAATGACGTATTGGACGTGCTGGTGTACCTAATGAAGAGGCTGTGATAACGTCTTACGGCCAATTCTTATGGAGGTTAATTTGCGTCTATATTACGAAAGCTTTTGGGGGTTTTTGACTCTGAATTGTTTGCATTTGAATTTTGTGAGCTGAATTTTTTATTACATCAAATTATGCTGACAACTTCAGTGACAACAAATGTGTGTTTTAAAAAGTCTGGGTAAAAAAATTCAGTGCTGATAAATTCATGGTACAAAAAATTAGTGTCTAATCAATGTATAAAAAAAAAATCCACATCAATTTTTTTTTTTATACTGAATTTTTATAAGCTTGTTTTTACGCAGAATTCTTATGAACTGGATATTTTAAAACTTTTTTTTCCACAGAATTTTTATAAACTGATTTTTTTTCCACTGACTTTTTATAAACTGAATTTTTATAAACTGATTTCTTTATACTGAAATTTTATACACAGAATTTTATGAACTGATTTTTTTACACTGAATTTTTATAAACATAATTTTTTATACAGATTTTTATAAACTGAATTTTGATAAACTGATTTTTTTACACTGAATTTTTACAAAGTTAACTTTTATAAACTAAATTTTTATGAACTCAATTTTTTACACTGATGTTTTTACACTGAATTTTTATATCTGATTTTTTTACACTGAATTTTTATAAACTTAGTTTTTACAACCTTTTTTTTTACACAGATTGTTATAAAATGAATTTTTATAAACTGATTTTTTACACTGAATTTTTATAAAGTGAATATTTATAAACTAAATTTTTATGAACTGCCTTCCGCCCGATTGTAGCTGAGATAGGCGCCAGCACCCCCCGCGCCCCCAAAAGGGAATAAGCGGTAGGAAATGGATGGATGGATGGATTAATTTTTTACACTGAATTTTTATAAACTGATTTTTTTTTTACACTGAATTTTTATTAACTGAATATTTTACACTGAATGTTTATAACTGATTTTTTTACACTGAATTTTTATAAACTTAGTTTTTACAAAGATTTTTTTACACAGATTGTTATAAGCTGATTTTTTATAAATTAATTTTTTTACACTGAATTTTTATAAAGTGAATCTTTCCAAACTAAATTTTTATAAAAGGATTTTTTACACAAAATTTTTATAAAGTGAATATTTATAAACTAAATTTTTATGAACTGAACTTTTTACACTGAATTTTTATAACTGATTTTTTTACACTGAATTTTTATAAACTTAGTTTTTACAAAGATTTTTTTACACAGGTTGTTATAAACTGAATTTTTATAAAGTGAATTTTTACAAACAGAATTTTTATGAACTGATTTTTTACACTGAATTTTTATGACCTGTTTTTTTACGCTGAATTTTTATTAACTGAATTTTTTACACTGAATTTTTATAACTGATTTTTTTTACACTGAATTTTTATAAACTGAATTTTTACACTGAATTTTTATAAACTGAATTTTTACAAACTGTTTTTTTACACAGATTTTTTATGTACACATTTTTTTACACTGAATTTTTACAAACTGATTTTTTTACACTGATTTTTTTTATGTACTAATTTTTTTACACTGAATTTTCATAAACTGAATTTTTACAAACTGATTTTTTTATTCTGATTTTTTATTTACTGACTTTTTTTACCCCGACATTTTATACACCGAATTTGAAACACACATTTTTTTCCAATAAAATTGTCAGCATAATTTGATGTAAAAAAAAATTTTTTTTCACAAAATTCAAACACACAAAAAAAATCAGCGTCAAATAAAAAAGTCACGAGTAAACATCCATAATTTCTCAACTTCATTCCTTTTGTTGTGAATTGATCTCTGACCTTTCTCTGACAAAGGGAGGCCATTAACAGACTGTGCGACGCGGTGCCCGGCGGAAAAGGTGCCTGGAGAAAAAAGGTCGGTCGTCAACCTTTCTTCCTTATGTTAAGCTTTTTTAAATATATATATATATATATACATATATATATATATATATATATATATATATATATATATATATATTTTTTTTTTTTTTTTTTTTTTTTTTTTTGATTCAACAACTACAAATCCCAAGTGTTATCCTCCAGGCCGTGAACAAAGCTCTTCAGTCCATCATGGGGAAGAGCAACCTGCGCTTCGCCGGCATGAGCATCGCTGTCAATATTTCCATCGACGGGCTGGGCCTGCTCATCCCCACCACCCGACAGGTAAGTGTCATCCTCACCATGGCCTCCATTGGCCAGATGTTGTGAATATAATCCTCCTCTAATCAATTAATCATGCACTGTAAAAGGATACAGGCAGGAGGACCTGATAGATAGGTCGCTGCTTGTTGCTAGGCAGATTTCAGAGGGCACAATTAAAACCGCCCCACAGCAAAGAGATCCAATTAATTAGAGAAAAAAAAAGAACACGAGGAAGTACTGTACAGGCTGATAAGGATATGTCGTCTAACAGGAAAGTAGTTTTATCCATGAAGCTGAATGGGTTATGTTGTGCCCTACAAAGTGCTAATACTGTAAGTATTGTGCTTATCACACACAATTTGAGTGTCATTTGTGCTTCCGAGACAATAGATGGCAGTACTGTACAGGCTGTCTAGGATATATCGTCTAACAGGAAAGTAGTTTTATCCATGAAGCTGAATGGGTTATGTTGTGCCCTACAAAGTGCTAATACTGTAAGTATTGTGCTTATTACACACAATTTGAGTGTCATTTGTACTTCCAAGACAATAGATGGCAGTACTGTACAGGCTGTCTAGGATATGTCGTCTAACAAGGAAGTAGTTTTATCCATGAAGCTGAATGGGTTATGTAGTGCCCTACAAAGGGCTAATACTGTAAGTATTGTGCTTATTACACACAATTTGAGTGTCATTTGTGCTTCCGAGACAATAGATGGCAGTGCTGTACAGGCTGTCTAGGATATGTCGTCTAACAAGGAAGTAGTTTTATCCATGAAGCTGAATGAGTTATGTTGTGCCCTAAAAAGTGTTAATACTGTATATGTATTGTGGTTATTTCACACACTCCGAGTCTCATTTGCAGTGCACTTGCACATCCAAAACATGAAATGGCATTAATGTATGGGCTATCTATGGTATGTTGTCTAACGAAGAAGTAGCTTTCTACATGCAGCGGAATGTGTTACATTGCGCCCGACAAAGTGTTCATGCTGTAAATATTGTGCTTATTACACACCAACTGTTTGGTTGTAGCATTTGTCTTAGTTATTGTCTTCATTACAGAAATGGAAGGTATTAAAATCGGCACGTGAAAGCGCTAGAAATCCTAAAACCAAACATTACTCGGATAAATATACACAAAATAACGATATTATTCCAGCTTCTTTAGAGACATATTATTGTTATTTGAGTGTTTTTAAATATGCAACTAGTTGCGCTAATCGCTAGCTAGCTACCGAATTTGGTCCCCTTCCCGAAGAGAAAAAAAAAAAAATCGACCCCTGCCTCGTAGTGGTTGTGATTGGTCAGCGTTTACTTCCTGTGCGTCTACGACTCGTTCGGAGTGCACGTCGCCTACTTTGGCCAAAGGTTTGTCTGATTTCGGATCAAAATTTGCAAAAAAAAGGGAGATCCAGTTCCAACAACACTCTTTGAAAGGCCTACTGAAAGCCACTACTAGCGACCACGCACTCTGATAGTTTATATATCAATGATGAAATATTAACATTGCAACACATGCCAATACGGCCGCTTTAGTTTACTAAATTGCAATTTTAAATTTCACGCGGAAGTACCATGCTAAAACTTCGCGGTATGACGATGCGTGCGCCTGACGTAACGCATTGTAGAGGACATTTTGGTCCAGCACCGTTTACAGCTATAAGTCTTCTCTTTTTATCGCATAATTCAACAGTATTCTGGACATCTGTGTTGCTGAATCTTTTGCAATTTGTTCAATTAATAATGGAGACGTCAAAGAAGAAAGATGTAGGTGGGAAGCGGTGTATTGCGGCTGCCTTTAGTAACACAAACACAGCCGGTGTTTCCTTGTTTACATTCCGAAAGATGACGGTGAACCTTTACTATGGAACAGAGCGGTCAAGCGAACATGGTTCCCTACCACATGTCAACCGGCAGGTTTCGGTGACAAAATGGTGGTAATAAGTCGGCTCTTGCCGTAGACATGAGCGGAGAGCTTGCGACGTTCCTCGTGCACCTGTCAAAGAGGCTGCTGTGGACTCTCTAGGCCTCCTCCCCACCGGCCGCCCCCGACCGTCGGATGCTTCCAACATGGGGGAAGCATCGGCTGCCTTCGCCTCGTCGAGAAAGGTGGCTTCCCTCAGAAACATTGGCGGTCACCACACCCCTCCGACCTTCAGGTTGTACAGGTACGACCATATAATCTCACTAAAACACTAGTAACACAATTATCAGATAAGGGATTTTCCAGAATTATCCTAGTAAATTTGTCTAATAACATCTGAATCGCTCTGCCGTCTAGTTTTTATTTTTTTTCTAGTCCTTCCCTCTCACTTTCCTCATCCACAAATATTTCATCCTTGTTCAAATTAATAGGGAAATCGTCGCTTTCTCGGTCCGAATCGCTCTCGCTGCTGGTGGCCATGATTGTAAACAATGTGAGGATGTGAGGAGCTCCACAACCCGTGACGTCACGCGCACATTGTCTGCTACTTCCGGTACAGGCAAGACTTTTTTATTAGCGACCAAATGTTGTGAACTTTATTGTCGATGTTCTCTACTAAATCCTTTCAGCAAAAATATGGCAATATCGCGAAATGATCAAGTATGACACATAGAATGGACCTGCTATCCCCGTTTAATAAGAAAATCTCGTTTCAGTAGGCCTTGAACTGTGTTGTACGGTTTCTCACCGTACAACACAGCCCCTGGTGTTTGGGCAGGGAATTGCGCGACCAAGAAGCAGCCCTCGATGGCGGCTGTCAGTCACGTATGATATAACTTACGGTGTGGCGTAAGAAAAGAACACATTTAAAGGCCTACTGAAATGAGATTTTCTTATTTAAACAGGGATAGCAGGTCCAGTCATTGTGTCATACTTGATCATTTTGCGATATTGCCATATTTTTGCTGAAAAGATTTAGTAGAGAACATCGACGATAAAGTTCGCAACTATTGGTCGCTGATAAAACAGTCTTGCCTTTACCATAAGTGGCAGACGATGTGCGTGTGACGTCACGGGTTGTGGAGCTCCTCACATCTGAACATTGTTTATAATCATGGCCACTAGCAGCGAGAGCGATTCGGACTAAGAAAGCAACAATTTCCCCATTAATTTGAGCGAGGATGAAAGATTTGTGGATGAGGAAATTTAGAGTGAAGAACTAGAAAAAAAAAAAGGCGATTGCAGTGGGAGCGATTCAGATGTTTTTAGACACATTTACTAGAAAAATTCCTGGAAATCCCTCATCTGCTTATTGTGTTACTATTGTTTTAGTGAGATTATATAGTACCTGAAAGTCGGAGGGGTGTGGCCACGGGTGTGTTGACGCCAGAGTCTCTGAGGGAAGTCACGAAGCTGCAGCAGGACAGAGGCGGTAAGAGACGACTTATTACCACAATTTTCTCACTGAAAACTGCCGGTGGTCGGGATCCATGTTTGCTTGACCGCTCTGATCCATAGTAAAGCTTCACCTCCGCGAATTTTAAACAAGGAAACCCAGGCTGTGTTTGTGTGGCTAAAGGCTAAACGCTTCCCACCTCCATCTTTCTACTTTGACTTCTCCATTATTGATTTAACAAATTGCAAAAGATTCAGCAACACAGATGTCCAAATTACTGTGTAATTATGCGATTAAAGCAGACTACTTATAGCTTGGATCGGGCTGGAGAATAATGTCCGCTACAACCGGTGACGTCAAACGCACGCGTCATCATACCGCGACGTTTTCAACAGGATACTTGGCGGGAAATTTTAAAAATAGCAATTTAGTCAACTAAAAAGGCCGTATTGGCATGTGTTGCAATGTTAATATTTCATCATTGATATATAAACTATCAGACTGCGTGGTCGCTAGTAGTGGGTTTCAGTAGGCCTTTAAGACAGGGGTGTCAAACTCAAACACAGAGTGGGCCAACATTTAAAACTGAACAAAGCCGCGGGCCAAGGTTGAACAAATTAACCTTTTAATAGGGACCCAAACAAGTTTTGCATTGAATATTGAACAAGCAAGGCTTATATAACTTTATAGTGACATGCAAAATCCAGTTTCAAATAATGAGTATAATAATTAAAAAATATCAATGGCATATCAAATAAAATTTAAATAAAAATGGAATGCCTCTTTTCTGTGTGCAGCCTTCTGAGGTAAATATCAAAATAAGCAAAATAAGCTAATAATACATTTGAAAAATAAATAATGATTGAATCAAACATTCAAGCCTTGAAGTAGCAAGAGAAAGTGCATGAATAAAACGTTAATTATTTCTGGAACACGCAATGAATGAATGAATGAAATAAGTTTATTTTGGTCATATAATCAACCATTTTGTGTGACCAGTTCAACAGTACAGATACACATTTACACACAAAACATATACTGTTGTGAAAGCAAACCTCTTTCCATCTCTATTTTCTGGCTCCTTTGAGTCATGTCCAGGTCCAATCCAATCCAATCCACTTATTTATATAGCACATTTAAAAAACAATAACCTTTCCAAAGTGCTGCACAGCCATGTTAAAAACAATTGTAAAAAAAAAAAAATATATATATATATATATATATATATATATTATGCTCCACCAATGACTGAATAAAAACAAAAAATAAATAAATATAAAACCAATAAAAACAAATATGATTAAAAACTATTTTAAAGGGTACTTGTCCTGGTGTTTCGTTTCATAGTGTCGCCTAAAGTTGTACTCCTTAGTTACCGACACGTTGGCTCCACAAACGAGACGGACAGGTCTGTCTTCTACATATATAAACAGATATTCTGTCTCCCACCTGTCCAAAAAAGTTCTGTTTTCGCTCTTTGGTTGTAGCGGGGGTGTATATTGTAGCGTCCCGGAAGAGTTAGTACTGCAAAGGGTTCTGGGTATTTGTTCTGTTGTGTTTATGTTGTGTTAAAGTGCGGATGTTCTCCCAAAATGTGTTTGCCATTCTTGTTTGGTGTGGGTTCACAGTGTGGCGCATATTTGTAACAGTATCAAAATGTTTTATTTGGCCACCGTCAGTATGATCTGTATGGCTGTTGACTAAGTATGTCCTGCAGCCATATGTATGTATTGTGTGACTGGGTCAGTAGGGGACACTAAAGACAATGTCTATAAGGCACATCATCAATGTAGATGAGTCTCAAGGGAAATTGGGAGGGTTGACAAGTATGTTAGTGGTGAATGCGGTGTTACAGCGGCACCACCGCTGTACAGGTGCTGGTCATATTATTAGAATATCATGAAAGAGTTGATTTATTTCATTAATTCCATTTAGAAAGTCAAACTTGTAGAATGTATACATTCATTCCAAACAGACTGATACATTTCAAGTGTTTTTTTGCCAAAAAGGAGATGATTATAGCTGACAACCAATGAAAACCCTAAATTCAACATCTCAGAAAATTAGAATATGGTGAAAAGGTCAGATATTGAAGACACCTGGTGCCACACTTTAATTAGCTAACTAACTCAAAACACCTGGAAAAGCCTTTAAATGGTCTCTCGTTTTGATTCTGTATGACACACAATCATGGGGGAGACTGCGGACTTGACAACTGTCCAAAATATGACCATTGATACTTTAAAGAAGGAGAGCAGGACACAAAAGGTCATTGCCAAAGAGGTTGGATGTTCCCAGAGCTCTGTGTCCAAGCACATTAATAGAGAGGCGAAGGGAAGACAACGATGTGGTAGAAAAAAGTGTACAAGCAAGAGGGATAACTGCGCCCTGGAGAGGATTGTCAAACAAAACCGATTAAAGAATGTGGGGGAGATCCACAAAGAGTGGACTGCAGCTGGAGTCAGTGCTTCAAGAACCACCACGCACCGACGTACGCAAGATATGGGCTTCAGCTGTCACATTCCTTGTGTAAAGCCACTCTTGAATAAGAGACAACGTCAAAAGCGTCTCGCCTGGGCTCAAGACAAAAAGGACTGGACTGCTGCTGAATGGTCCAAAGTTATGTTTTCAGATGAAAGTAAATTTTGTATCTCCTTTGGAAATCAAGGTCCCAGAGTCTGGAGGAAGACAGGAGAGGCACAGAATCCACGTTGCCTGAAGTCCAGTGTCAAATTTCCACAATGGGTAATGATCTGGGGTGCCATGTCATCTGCTGGTGTTGGTCCACTGTGTTTCCTGAGGTCTAGGGTCAATGCAGCAGTCTACCAGGAAGTTTTAGAACACTTTATGCTGCCTGCCGCGGACCAATTTTATGGGAGTGAAGATTTCATTTTCCAACATGACTTGGCACCTGCACTCAGTGTCAAATCTACCAGTACCTGGTTTAAGGACCATGGTATCCCTGTTCTTGATTGGCCTGCAAACTCATAGAAAACCTCTGGGGTATTGTGAAGCGGAAGATGCGAGATGCCAGACCCAACAATGCTGAAGAGCTGAAGGCCACTATTAAAGCGACCTGGGCTCTCATAACACCTGAGGAATGCAACAGACTGGTCGACTTTATACCACGCCGTATTGCTGCAGCAATTCAGGCAAAAGGAGCTGCAACTAAGTATTGATTCCCGTACATGCTGAAACTTTCCATGTTCATACTTTTCAGTTGGCCCACATTTCTAAAAAATATTTTTTGGTACTAGTCGTAACTAATATTCTAATTTTCTGAGATACTGAATTTGGGATTTTCAGTAATTGTCAGTACTAATCATCAAAATTTAAAGAAACATTTCAAATATATCACTGTGTGTGTAATGAATTTATATAATATGTAAGTTTCACGTTCTGAATATAATTACTGAAATAAATCAACTTTTTCATGATATTCTAATATTAACAGCACCTGTATATTACCGGCGGGCCAGCTTTAATGTTAATTAGATATTGCCTCAAGGGCCAAATGAAATGCTATAAGATGTGGTCACGGTGTCTTCCAGAGGTTGGCGCACCACCCCATGCAGTCCATCTCGTTCGCCTCCGGTGGAGACACGGTGAGTCAAGTCTTGACCTGATCCCAACCCAGCAGCCTTACCCAGAGTTTTGGTTCCGCAGGACACACCCGATTATGTGGCGTACGTGGCCAAAGACCCGGTCAACCAGAGAGGTACGTCCCGCAAAATGCGCATTCCGTCATCCTTCCAGTCACCACGGAACGTCTCGTCTCTGCCAGCGTGTCACATTCTGGAATGTTCCGATGGTTTGGCCCAGAACGTCATCAGCACCATCGGGCAAGCCTTTGAGTTGCAGTTCAAGCAGTATCTGCACAGTCCGCCCAGGACTCTGACGTCGTCGGACAGGTAAATGCGGGAGCCCGGAAGTAGAGTCAACCCCCTAGAGGGGGGGGGGGGGTTGCCCACATTTGAGGTCCTCTCCAAGGTTTCTGGCGTCCCACTGGGTGTGAATTCTCCCTGCCCACTGGGTTTGAGTTTTCCTTGCCCTTATGTGGGTTCTTCCAAGGATGTCGTAGTCGTAATGGTTTGTACAGTCCTTTGAGACATTTGTGATTTAGGGCTATATAAATAATCATTGATTGATTGATTCTAACTGATGGAAAGGTCGGAGGTTTAAACGTGGGCAAAATCTTTGTATTTCCTCGGGACAATGTCAAATGTCCAGAGACTACAAGTACTGCACAAAGCCCTTTTGTCCCTTGGAGTATTCTCCTTAGACCAGTGGTACTTACCCTTGTTGGAGGTTCCGAACCCCACCAGTTAGGTTCGGTGAATGCACGTATCATTCTTTTGTGAAAAGTTATTATATATATTTTTTCAAATTCAAGACAAAGTTATATGTTTGCTGAAGCGACCGGAATGAGAATCAGCACCTCCAAGTCAGAGTCCACGGTTCTCGCCCGGAAAAGGGTGGAGTGCCACCTCCGGGTTGGGGAGGAGACCCTGCCCCAAGTGGAGGAGTTCAAGTACCTGGGAGTCTTGTTCACGAGTGGGGGAAGAGTGGATCGTGAGATCGACAGGCGGATCGGTGCGGCGTCTTCAGTAATGCGGACGTTGTACCGATCCGTTGTGGTGAAGAAGGAGCTGAGCCGGAAGGCAAAGCTCTCAATTTACCGGTCGATCTATGTTCCCATCCTCACCTATGGTCATGAGCTTTGGGTCATGACCGAAAGGATAAGATCACGGGTACAAGCGGCCGAAATGAGTTTCCTCCGCCGGGTGGTGGGGCTCTCCCTTAGAGATAGGGTGAGAAGCTCTGCCATCCGGGGGGAACTCAAAGTAAAGCCGCTGCTCCTTCACATGGAGAGGAGCCAGATGAGGTGGTTCGGGCATCTGGTCAGGATGCCACCCGAACGCCTCCCTAGGGAGGTGTTTAGGGCACGTCCAACCGGTAGGAGGCCACGGGGAAGACCCAGGACACGTTGGGAAGACTATGTCTCCCGGCTGGCCTGGGAACGCCTCGGGATCCCCCGGGAAGAGCTAGACGAAGTGGCTGGGGAGAGGGAAGTCTGGGTTTCCCTGCTTAGGCTGTTGCCCCCGCGACCCGACCTCGGATAAGCGGAAGAAGATGGATGGATGGATGGATGGGTTATATGTTGTTTTTTTTTAATGGTGTACAAAATGAACCGTGCATGAACATCACTTTGTTCAAAGAACAAAACCAACAGTGCATGAACTCCCAACAAATTATCCATTCACCCATCCATTTTCTACCGCTTATTCCCTTTGGGGTCGCGGGGGGGGGGGGGGGGGGGGGCGCTGGTGCCTAGCTCAACTACAATCGGGCGAAAGGCGGGTTACACCCTGGACAAGTCGCCACTTTATCGCAGGGCCATGTCACGCCAAATTTCTTCTTCCTACAAACCCCCCCATTTACTTCCAGGGTCATTATTAATACAGACGTTTTGTTAACGCTATATTATAAAAATATAACGCTATATTATAAAAATATAACGCTACATTATAAAAATACAGACATTTAATTAACGCTATATTATAAAAAAAATGTAAAAAACAATTTACAAACACAAGCTATGGGATGACATAAGAGGAAACTTGACCCCGGAAGTAAATGCGTCACCCCATAGGTTGTGTTTGTAAATAGTTTTTTATTTTTTTTTATAATACAGCGTTAACAAAACGTCTGTATTTTTGTAATATAGCGTTATATTTTTATAATATAGCGTTATATTTTTATAATATAGCGTTATATTTTTATAATATAGCGTTAACAAAACGTCTATTTTTGTAATATAGCGTTATATTTTTATAATATAGCGTTAACAAAATATCTATTTTTGTAATATAGAGTTATATTTTTATAATATAGCGTTATATTTTTATAATATAGCGTTAACAAAATATCTATTTTGTAATATAGCGTTATATTTTTATAATATAGCGTTAACAAAAGGTCTGTATTTTTGTAATATAGCGTTATACTTTTATAATATAGCATTAACAAAACGTCTGTATTTTTGTAATATAGCGTTATATTTTTATAATATAGCGTTAACAAAATATCTGTATTTTTGCAATATAGCGTTATATTTTTATAACATAGCGTTATATTTTTATAATATAGCGTTAAAAAAACGTCTGTATTTTTGTAATATAGCCTTATATTTTTATAATATAGCGTTAACAAAATATCTGTATTTTTGTAATATAGCGTTATGTTTTTATAATATAGCGTTAAAACGTTTGTATTTTTGTAATATAGCGTTATATTTTTATAATATAGCGTTATATTTTTATAATATAGCGTTAACAAAATATTTGTATTTTTGTAATGTAGCGTTATATTTTTATAATATAGCATTATATTTTTATAATATAGCGTTATATTTTTATAATATAGCGTTATTTTTATAATATAGCGTTAACAAAACGTCTGTATTTTTGTGATATAGCGTTACATTTTTATAATATAGCGTTAACGAAATATCTGTATTTTTGTAATATAGCGTTATATTTTTTATAATATAGCGTTAACAAGACGTCTGTATTTTTGTAATATAGCGTTATATTTTTATAATACAGCGTTATATTTTTATAATATAGCGTTAACAAAACGTCTATATTTTTGTAATATAGCGTAATATTTTTATAGTATAGCGTTAACAAAACATCTGTATTTTTGTAATATAGCGTTATATTTTTATAATATAGCGTTAACAAAACGTCTGTATTTTTGTAATATAGCGTTATATTTTTATAATATAGCGTTATATTTTTATAATACAGCGTTAACAAAACGTCTGTATTTTTGTAATATAGCGTTATATTTTTATAATATAGCGTTATATTTTTATAATATAGCGTTAACAAAACGTCTATTTTTGTAATATAGCGTTATATTTTTATAATATACCGTTAACAAAATATCTATTTTTGTAATATAGAGTTATATTTTTATAATATAGCGTTATATTTTTATAATATAGCGTTAACAAAATATCTATTTTGTAATATAGCGTTATATTTTTATAATATAGCGTTAACAAAAGGTCTGTATTTTTGTAATATAGCGTTATACTTTTATAATATAGCATTAACAAAACGTCTGTATTTTTGTAATATAGCGTTATATTTTTATAATATAGCGTTAACAAAATATCTGTATTTTTGCAATATAGCGTTATATTTTTATAACATAGCGTTATATTTTTATAATATAGCGTTAAAAAAACGTCTGTATTTTTGTAATATAGCCTTATATTTTTATAATATAGCGTTAACAAAATATCTGTATTTTTGTAATATAGCGTTATGTTTTTATAATATAGCGTTAAAACGTTTGTATTTTTGTAATATAGCATTATATTTTTATAATATAGCGTTATATTTTTATAATATAGCGTTAACAAAATATTTGTATTTTTGTAATGTAGCGTTATATTTTTATAATATAGCATTATATTTTTATAATATAGCATTATATTTTTATAATATAGCGTTATATTTTTATAATATAGCGTTATTTTTATAATATAGCGTTAACAAAACGTCTGTATTTTTGTGATATAGCGTTACATTTTTATAATATAGCGTTAACGAAATATCTGTATTTTTGTAATATAGCGTTATATTTTTTATAATATAGCGTTAACAAAACGTCTGTATTTTTGTAATATAGCGTTATATTTTTATAATACAGCGTTATATTTTTATAATATAGCGTTAACAAAACGTCTATATTTTTGTAATATAGCGTAATATTTTTATAATATAGCGTTAACAAAACGTCTGTATTTTTGTAATATAGCGTTATATTTTTATAATATAGCGTTAACAAAACGTCTGTATTTTTGTAATATAGCGTTATATTTTTATAATATAGCGTTATATTTTTATAATACAGCGTTAACAAAACGTCTGTATTTTTGTAAAATAGAGTTATATTTTTATAATATAGCGTTATATTTTTGTAATATAGCGTTATATTTTTATAATATAGCATTAACAAAACATCTGTATTTTTGTAATATAGCGTTATATTTTTTATAATATAGCGTTAACAAAATATCTGTATTTTTGTAATATAGCGTTATATTTTTTATAATATAGCGTTAACAAAATATCTGTATTTTTGTAATATAGCGTTATATTTTTATAATATAGCGTTAACAAAATGTCTGTATTAATCATGACCCCGGAAGTAAAGGGGAGGCGGGGGGTTGTGTGACCTCTGCTGTTGCCGTATCCATAATACGCCGATATGGTGAAGTTTTTATTCACACGATGAGTCCATACTTGCCAACCTTCATAATTTTTACGTGAGAATCCTTAATTTAAGTGCCTCTCCCGGGGCAACCATTCTGCTGAATTTCTCCCGATTTCCACAACGATATTGGGGGCGTGCCTTAAAGGCACTGCTTTTAGCGTCCTCTACAACCTGTCGTCATGTCCGATATCCCACCATACAAATGGTCGCAATCACATCATTTATGTGACTTTTACACACACATAAGTGAATGCAACGCATACTTGGTCAACAGCCATACAGGTCACACTGAGGGTGGCCGTATAAATACCTTTAACACTGTTACAAATACGCACCACACTGTGAACTCACACCAAACAAGAGTGATAAACACATTTCGGGAGAACATCCGCACCGTAACATAACGTCAAAAATCCCCAGAACCCCTTGCAGCACTAACTCTTCCGGAATCTACAATATACACCCCCACCTCCACCTCAACCCTACTCCCCCCATGTCCCGAATTCGGAGGTCTCAAGTTTGACAGGCTCCGCCGAACCCCTGAGGCCGACTCACCGAACCCCTAGGGTTCGATCGAACCCAGGTTAAGAACCACTGCTTTAGACGCTTTTGGACACTCAGGGATGACGACCAAATATGGGCGTTTGGTGTGGACACTCCTCCCTCCACCAATCAGACATCAGCGCGTCGAGCTCCACCCGAACACTAACTTTTGCACACGTCAAGAAGACCACCCTGCAGACGTAAAATAACTTGAATAATTTGGAGTGCATGAGAAAGCGGAAAGGAGAATCATTAATGACGTTATCGTCCATGGACAAATATATTAAACACGGCAGCAACAGAACCAATGTTATAATAGCAGTAATCGCAGTATTGGATATCGGTCCGAAATCAGCATCAAAAAACAAGTATCGGTTTGCATCTAAAATCCCCAAACTAAAATTGTTTCTTTTTTTACCAATAATAATATACAGTAGCGTAGTAGGCCTAAGTATTCATCAAGTACCGCCATAATGACCAACATTAAAATACAGTAACATAGTAGGCCTAAGTATTCATCAAGTACCAATTTTAAAATACAGTAGCGTAGTAGCCCTAAGTGTTCATTAAGCACAGGCAAAATGACCAACATTAAAATACAGTAACATAGTAGGCCTAAGTATTCATTAAGTACTAATATTAAAATACAGTAGCGTAGTAGCCCTAAGTGTTCATTAAGTACAGCCAAAATGACCAACATTAAAATACAGTAACATAGTACGCCTAAGTATTCATTAAGTACCGCAATAATGACGAACATTAAAATACAATAGCGTAGTAGGCCTACGTATTCATCAAGTACCAATATTAACATACAGGAGCGTAGTAGGCCTAAGTATTCATTAGGTACCAATATTAACATACAGTAACGTAGTAGGCCTAAGTATTCATTAAGTACAGCCATAACGACCAAGATTAAAATACAGTAACATAGTAGGCCTATGTATTCATTAAGTACCACCATAATGACGAACATTAAGATACAGTAGCGTAGTAGGCCTAAGTATTCATCAAGCACCAATATTAACATACAGTAGCGTAGTAGGCCTAAGTATTCATCAAGTACCAATATTAACATACAGTAGCGTAGTAGGCCTAAGTATTCATCAAGTACCAATATTAAAATGCAGTAGCATAGTAGGCCTAAGTGGTCATTAAGTACAGCCAAAATGACCAACATTAAAATACAGTAACATTGTAGGCCTAAGTTTTCATTAAGTACCGCAATAATGACGAACATTAAAATAAAGTAGCGTAGTAGGCCTAAGTATTCATCAAGTACTGCCATTATGACCAACATTGAAATACAGTAGCATAGTAGGCCTAAGTATTCATCAAGTACCAATACTAACATTCAGTAGCGTAGTAGGCCTAAGTATTCATGAAGTACCACCGTAATGACCAACATTAAAATACAGTAGCGTAGTAGGCCTAAGTGTTCATTAAGTACAGCCAAAATGACCAACATTAAAATACAGTAACATAGTAGGCCTATGTATTCATTAAGTACCACCATAATGACAAACATTAAAATACAAAAGCGTAGTAGGCCTAAGTATTCATCAGGTACCACCATAGTGACCAACATTAAAATACAGTAGCGTAGTAGGCCTAAGTATTCATCAAGCACCAATATTAACATACAGTAGCGTAGTAGGCCTAAGTGTTCATTAAGTACAGCCATATGACCAACATTAAAATACAGTAACATAGTAGGCCTAAGTATTCATTAATGACCATAATGACCAACATTAAAACCCAGTTACCCACATTTGTGGTCCTCTCTAAGGTTTCTCATAGTCATTCTCATCGACGTCCCACTGGGTTGTGAGTTTTTCCTTGCCCTCATGTGGGCGCTGATCCGCGGATGTCGTTGTGGCTTGTGCAGCCCTTTGAGACACTTGTGATTTAGGGCTAAATAAATAAACATTAATTGATTGATATTAAAGCCCCTGTATCGGCGTCTAATCGGAAGTGAAAGACTTGTATCGGGACAATCATGAGTCTTCAGCAGGAGTCAGGAAGGACTTGTTTTTTCATCCCCTGCCCTGGTCTATGATCTATAAATATCCGGCGGACTAAAATAGACCACCTTGGGATGTCGTGGAAGATATCATCCGATCGGCTTGATCCAACTGGACATAACACAACCTTATATGGCGATACAGTAAATGAACATACGTGGTTTGTTTTGTTCTCTTTTTTTTTTCCAAGCGGACTTATGAATGTGTTGCTTCCTCCTCAGGTCCTGCAGGGCGGAGGAGCCGGCGTGGGCGGAGGAGGAGGAGGACTGCTCGGAGCACGACTACTACAACAGCATCCCGGGCAAGGAGCCTCCCGTCGGCGGGGTGGTGGACTCCAGACTGCGGCCCAGTGGACTCTCCCAGCAGGGTCACGTCCTCACCCAGCCTCACAGCAAGGCCACGGCGCAGGTGAACCCTAGCAGGAACTCTGAGGGGGTTGGGGGGTACATTATTATAGGCTCACCATGTTCTGAAATCCCCAAAAGAGGACACAAATATGCGGGCCAATGATACTCGAACTTGCTTTATAAAAAATATATTTATTCAAAAAAAGCATTTTTTTTCCCTCTGTTGACTGCTGTGTTGGCGCTAGGGATTTTTAAAATGGGGTCCCAGGGACCCCATCAAGTGATAAAAATGGGGTCCTACAGTAAATTTTTGTGGTCCCACTTTTTTGGAAGCGTTTTGAAAAAAAAATGATAAACGTTTTCATTATCCTGTTGTATCTCACATTCTATATCGTGTTTTGGAAAAAGGTTGTCATAAACATTACTTAATTCTAGGGATGCACCGATTAATCGGTAACCGAATATATTCGGCCGAATATGGCAAAAAAAGCCACATTCGGCCTTCGGTGGAATGAGTTAAAAACAAGGCCGAATAGTGGCGTGTGACGCAATTTTTTGACGCGGTGACGCAATCAACCAACGTGTGGTGACGTTGGGATATGTTGTGTACCTGTATAAGTGTATGAGGTTACAAGCACACACTTATTGAGATTTAGTGGGGCCTCTGTTTACATTATTAGCCTGTTGTGTAGGCTACCTGTATAAGTGTATGAGGTTACAAGCACACACTTAATTGAGATTTACTTGAGCCTTCTGTTTACATTATTAGCATATCTACTGCGGCTAAGCAGACTTTTGCCAAAAGGACAATAATTCATTTGTTGTGGGTTTATCCACTTTAATGCACTTTATTTTTTTTTTGGAATGCATGTTTTGTTTGAAGGCCTAATATAAATGAAAAACGTTGTGCTTTTTTTGAAAAGCAAAGGCTACTGGATTATTAAAAAAATGTCAATATTCAATAAAAAAAATTACTTTATTTGAAAAGCATGTCTAAATATTTATTCTAGGTTATTTATGCAATACAAAAAAAATTGTGAAAAACTGCATTCATTATTCGGTATTCGGCCTCCGGCCAAGTGTTTAAATTTTATTTGGCTTCGGCCACAAATTTTCATTTCGGTGCATCCCTTCATAAAAAAAAAATAATTAAAAAATAAAACAAATGTAAAAAAAATTTAAAAAATCATATTTTTATGGTTAATTTACTCTAAATTTCTACTGTAATTTAAAAATTTTTGTAAGAATTGAAGACATTATCTATAAATAAACAAACCGCCTGTTATTTTAAGTAATATGCCAGTAATGACAAACTATATTTCTATTTTTTTTACAGAAAAATACCAAATTGTACATATTAATTAATTTCAAATTCATGTAAAATTACAGTAATTAACTTTTATTAAATATGTAACTTGTTATATAAAAGTCTATGTCCATACTAACAATCTAACAGTTTTTTTTGTAATTTTAAGGTAAATATTATTTTTTAAATATTTATGTGTATTTTTACATTCAAGTCGAAAAATATATGTAGCCTGTTATATAAAAGGTTTTTGCTCATACTTACATTTATCATTTTTCTATGTAACATAACACACACTGGTGACTGCAAGACAAACAACTTTAACACTGTTACAAATATGCGCCACACTGTGAACCCACATCAAACAAGAATGACAAACACATTTCAGGAGAACATCTGCACCGTAACACAACATAAACACAACAGAACAATTACCCAGAATCCCATGCGTTACACCAAACCCCGCCGCGTGTGTGTGTGTCTGTGTGCCTGTGTGTGTGTTTGTGTGTAGATGGGCTCACCGGCAAAAAGAGAGCCCGCATCCCTCCATGCAAGTCAGCCCTGCTATGAACTCCATTGGGACGCTGACGCAACCAGTGGCTCAGGTGAGACACCTGGTGGCGAAATGCTAGTACTGCATCTCCATGCTGCTACTGTAGTTCTTACACTTTTTCCACTACATGTACCACCTCAGAAGAAAACCCGGCTCTCCAAGTACCCATAATGACAGCATTAAAATACAGTAGCGTAGTAGGCCTAAGTATTCATTAAGTACCACCATAATGACAGCATTAAAATACAGTAGCGTAGTAGGCCTAAGTATTCATTAAGTACCACCTTAATGACAACATTAAAATACAGTAGCGTAGTAGACCTAAGTATTCATCAAGTACCACCATAATGACGACATTAAAATACAGTAGTGTAGTAGGCCTAAGTATTCATCAAGTACCACCATAATGACGATATTAAAATACAGTAGTGTAGTAGGCCTAAGTATTCCTTAAGTACCACCATAATGACAGCATTAAAATACAGTAGCTTAGTAGGCCTAAGTATTCATCAAGTACAGCCATAATGACAACATTAAAATACAATACCGTAGTAGGCCTAAGTATTCATCAAGTACCACCATGGTGACATTAAAAAACAGTAGCGTAATAGGCCTAAGTATGCATCAATTACCAATACAAAAATACAGTAGCGTAGTAGGCCTAAGTATTCATCAAGTACCAATATTGAAATACAGTAGCGTAGTAGGCCTAAGTATTCATTACGTACACCCATAATGACCCCTATTTAAATACACACACATATATATGTATATGTGCGTGTGTGTGTGTGTGTATGTATATATATATATATATATATATATATATATATATATATATATATTAAAATACAGTAGTGCAGTAGGCCTAAGTATTCATTAAGTACCACCATAATGACAGCATTAAAATACAGTAGCTTAGTAGGCCTAAGTGTTCAAGTACCATCATAATGACACCATTAAAATACAGTAGCGTAGTAGGCCTAAGTATTCATCAAGTACCACCATAATGACACCATTAAAATACAGTAGTGTAGTAGGCCTAAGTATTCATCAAGTACCACCATAATGAAACTATTAAAATACAGTAGCGTAGTAGACCCAAGTATTCATCAAGTACCAATATAAAAATACAGTAGTGTAGTAGGCCTAAGTACTCATTAAGTACCACCATAATGACACCATTAAAATACAGTAGTGTAGTAGGCCTAAGTATTCATCAAGTATCACCATAATGACATTAAAATACAGTAGCGTAGTAGGCATAAGTATTCATCAAGTACCACCATAATGGCAACATTAAAATACAGTAGCGTAGTAGGCATAAGTATTCATTAAGTACCACCATAATGACAGCATTAAAATACAGTAGCTTAGTGGGCCTAAGTATTCATCAAGTACCACCATAATGACAACATTAAAATACAGTAGCGTAGTAGGCCTAAGCATTCATCAAGTATCACCATACTGACAACATTAAAATACAATAGCGTATTAGGCATAAGTATTAAGTACCACCATAATGACAGCATTAAAATACAGTAGCTTAGTGGGCCTAAGTATTCATCAAGTACCACCATAATGACAACATTAAAATACAGTAGTGTAGTAGGCCTAAGCATTCATCAAGTATCACCATAATGACAACATTAAAATACAGTAGTATAGTAGGCCTAAGTATTCATCAAGTACCACCATAATGACAACATTAAAATACAGCAGCGTAGGAGGCCTAAGTATTCATCAAGTACCACCATAATGACAACATTGAAATACAGCAGCGTAGTAGGCTTTAGTATTCATGAAGTATCACCATAATGACAACATTAAAATACAGTAGCGTAGTAGACCTAAGTATTCATCAAGTACCACCATAATGACAACAATAAAATACAGTAGCGTAGTAGCTCTAAGTATTAATCAGTTACCATCATGACAACATTAAAATACAGTAGCGTAGTAGGCCTAAGTATTCATCAAGTATCACCATAATGACAACATTAAAATACAGTAGTGTAGTAGGCCTAAGTATTCATCAAGTACCAATACAAAAATACAGTAGCATAGTAGGCCTAAGTATTCATCAAGTACCACCATAATGACCAACATTAAAATACAGTAGTGTAGTAGGCCTAAGTATTCATCAAGTACCGATATTAAAATACAGTAGCATAGTAGGCCTAAGTATTTATTAAGTACCAATATTAAAATACAGTAGCATAGTAGGCCTAAGTATTCATTACGTACACCCATAATGACCCCTATTTAAATACACACACACATATGCATATGTGTGTGTGTGTGTGTCTGTGTATGTATGTATATATATATATATATATATATATATATATATATATATATATATATATATATATATAATATAGTTTTTTTAAACACAGCCTAATTCAGAATTTGCAACTTTTGTATATAGAGTAAACAATATAAAAAATAATAATACTGGAAACAAAGAAATGAAAATAAATGGCTTTCTGGTCACATTTTGCTTTCAACTTGTTACCACTAGAGGGAGCCATCCTACCTTAATGTTTATGCAGTATTTATCGTGTTGGTTTGGGTAAGTAAATATAAGTAGACTATGTGCTGCACACAGATGGTTACCTGTGTGCCGACGAGCCATCACAGAGCAGCAAAGACTACGAGGAGCACCAGTACGTCAACACGCAGAGTCTGGAGAACTTGGAGTCTCTGGCTTTGGGCCCCGACGGACCGCGGGGTCTCAGGGGACCAGATAGTCCCAAGAAGGACCTCTTTGACATGAGTGAGTTGGCATGAGACAATAATCCTTATTTTATTCCGAATACTTCTCTCTGTGTCGCCGCCAGGACCCTTTGAGGACGCCTTAAAGCTGCACGAGGCCGGTTCTGCTGCCACTATGGCCCAATGTGTGGGCGTCCAGGTCCTGGAGGACCAGTGGCCCAGTCCTCCGCGGCGCAGGGCCCCGGTGGCCCCCAACGAGGACCAGCTCCGACGGGAGACCTGGTACCACAGCCGCATGAGCCGCAGGGATGCGGAGAAAGTGCTGGTCCGAGACGGAGACTTCCTGGTGCGGGAGAGCACCACCAACCCGGGTCAGTACGTGCTGACGGGCATGCACTGCGGCCTCCCGAAACATCTCCTGCTGGTGGACCCAGAGGGCGTGGTGAGTGGCGGGTCCACACGGTTCCTGGACCTTGTTCCCGGATCTTCTTCCTGGATTTGTTTTGTCTCCAAAGGTGCGCACCAAGGACATGTTGTTCCAGAGCATCAGCCACCTCATCTCCTACCACCTGAGGAACCAGCTGCCCATTGTGGCGGCCGAGAGCGAGCTCCACCTCAGACAGGTGGTCAGGAGGAAACAGTAGTGCACCCTGGGTAAGAAAAACACAGAAAAGTCATCCAAGGAAAGGACGAGTCGCTCAAAAGTCTTCCTTGACTAACAACTGGAATATGTTCCAATCTAACCACCTTAAAGACCTACTAAAAGCCACTACTAGCGACCACGCAGTCTGATAGTTTATATATCAATGATGAAATATTAACATTGCAACACATGCCAATACGGCCTTTTTAGTTTACTAAATTGCAATTTAAAAATTCGCGCGATGTATCCTGTTGAAAAAGTCGCGGTATGATGTCACCGGTTGTAGCAGACATTTTTTTTTCCAGCCCGATCCAAGCTATAAGTAGTCTGCTTTAATCGCATAATTACACAGTATTCTGGACATCTGTGTTGCTGAATCTTTTGCATTTTGTTCAATTAATAATGGAGACGTCAAAGAAGAAAGATGTAGGTGGGAAGCGGTGTATTGCGGCTGCCTTTAGCCACACAAACACAGCCGGTGTTTCCTTTTTTAGCTTTACTATGGATCAGAGCGGTCAAACGAACATGGATCCCGACTACATGTCAACCGGCAGGTTTTGGTGAGAAAATTGTGGTAAAAATCTACTCACCCGATACCTAATATGTTTGTTGAAATACATTTATATTATTATGTGTAATATATGTTTTACTGTTATAATTGACATTGTATTATTTAACCAGCATTTACATATATATTTTCATATCTACCCACCAGAAACCTAATATTTGTGTACGAATGTAATATGTATTAGTTATAATAACTTCAAATATTATTATTTAACCATCATTAACATAAATGTTTTTGCTTCTCCTAACCAGGAAGCTAATATTTCTGTTGAATATACATTATATGAGTTAATATAAGTTTTACTGCTATAATAAATTTCAAATTTTAGTCTCTAACCAGCATTTAAATAAATATTTTCAAATATCCTCACCAGAAACCTAATATTTCTGTTGAAATACATTTGTATAAATATGTGTAATATATGTTTTACTGTTATAATTGACATTGTATTATTTAACCAGCATTTACGTATATATTTTCTTATCTACCCGCCAGAAACCCAATATTTGTGTTGAAATACATTTCTATTACTATTTGTAATATATGTTTTATTGTTATAATTAACTTCAAATTTTAGTTTTTAACCAGCATTTAAGTAAATATTTTCAAATCTACTCAACAGATACAGAATATTTTTGTTGAAATACATTTTTATTAGTATGTGTAATATGTTTTACTGTTATAATTAATTTCAAATTTTAGTTTTTAAACCAGCATTAATGTATATATTTTCATATCTACTCATTTGATACCTAATATGTTTGTTGAAATACATTTATATTATTATGTGTAACATGTTTTACTGTTATAATTGACATTTTAGTATTTAACCAGCATTTACGTATATATTTTCATATCTACCCACAAGAAAACTAATATTTGTGTACTATGTAATATTTTTTACTGTTATAATTAACTTCAAATGTTATTATTTAACCAGCGTTAACATAAATATTTTTGCTTTTCCTAACCAGAAAGCTAATATATCTGTTGAATATACATGTATTTGTATGTTATGAGTAATATACGTTTTATTGCTATAATCAATTTCAAATTTTAGTCTCTAACCAGCATTTAAGTAAATATGTTTAAATCTCCTCACCATAAACCCTATATTTTTTTTGAAATACATTTCTATTAGTATGTGTGATATGTTTTACTGTTATACTTAACTTCAAATTGTATTATTTAACCAGCATCAATGTAAAAATGTTCTTATCCACCCACCAGAAACCTAATATTTGTGTTGAAATAAATTTCTATTACTATGCGTAATATGTTTTACTATTATAATTGACATTTTATTATTTAAACAGCATTAAAGTAAATCTTTTTTTAATGTCTGCTCACCAGAAACCTAATATTTCTGTTGAAATAAATGTTTTACTCTTATAATTAACTTCAAATCGTATTATTTAACCAACATTTAAGTCAATATTTTCTTATCTACCCGCCAGAAACCCAATATTTGTGTTGAAATACATTTCTATTACTATTTGTAATATGTTTTATTGTTATAATTAACTTCAAATTTTAGTTTTTAACCAGCATTTAAGTAAATATTTTCAAATCTACTCAACAGATACCTAATATTTTTGTAGAAATACATTTCTATTAGTATGTGTAATATTTTTTTACTGTTATAATTAATTTAAAATGTTTGTTTTTAACCAGCATTAATGTAAATATTTTCATATCTACTCACCCGATAACTAATATGTTTGTTGAAATACATTTATATTATTATGTGTAACATGTGTTTTACTGTTATAATTAACTTCAAATGTTATTATTTAACCAGCATTAACATAAATATTTTTGCTTCTCCTAACCAGAAAGCTAATATTTCTGTTGAATATACATTTCTATGTTATGAGTAATATAAGTTTTATTGCTATAATCAAATTCAAATTTTAGTCTCTAACCAGCATTTAAATATTTCTGTTGAAATACATTTCTATTACTGTGATTAATGTTTTACTATTATAATTGACATTTTATTGTTTAACCAGCATTAAAGTAAATATTTTCTTATCCACCCATCAGAAACCCAATATTTGTGTTGAAATATATTTCTTTAACTATGTTTAATACATGTTTTACTGTCATAATAAACTTTAAATTGTAGTATTTAAGCAGCATTAATGTAAATATATAGCGTGCAGGTGTCCCTAATGTTTAGTCCACATTGTGTGTCATTATTTAGTCTACAACAGCAAACTAATATCATCTTTTATATTCCAGTGCAAAGTGTTGATGCCAAGTGGACAAAAGTCAGGAAGGAAGGGTGGAAGGCGAGTGAGACGTCACCAACTACTTTTTTCTTCCTTCTCCTATCAACAAGAAATGTCCAGCATGCAGGTGTGAAGCTCCAAAAAAAAAGAAAAGACAAAGCCAAGGTGTCAAACAACCTACAGATGGCGTCCAGGAAGAATGTCCGTCACATGATCCTCGTCTCTAACCACCTTGTCTACTCAGCAGTTGACCAGGACAGGAACAAAACACACACTTTCTTTCCCATATCAACACAAATGTGAGTATGCAAATGAATCACAGCTACACATGGACACTGGAACTACTCATGACTCACACGCATCACAACCAAATCATAGAGTTACAATATACAGTATGTATACAAGATATATATATACATATATATATATATATATATATATACACCGTATTTCCTTGAATAGCCGCCGAGGTGCTAATTCCTTTAAAACCTCTTCTTACTCCTACGCCAGGGGTGCCCATTACGTCGATTGCGAGCTACCAGTCGAACGCGGGGGGTGTGTCAGTCGATCTCCAGCCAGGCTTTTAAAAAAAATAGACCTAAAAATTAGTGATCATCAAATCTTCACCAAGACGTCACTTAAATGACATTCACGGTACCGGAGGGTCTTGTGAGATGACGCTGGCTGCTGCAAGATCATTATTATGAAAATATGACCGAGAGGAAGGCGAGAAAACACTTTTTATTCCAACAGACTCTCGCGCCGTACCTTCCGTCAAAACTCTAAAGGCCGACTGCACATTTCCTATCTTCACAATAAAAGCCCTGCTTCATGCTGCCTGCGCTAACAAAATAAGAGTCTCGGAAAACTGGCGTGCACAAGCGATCCCTCAGAAAGCTGGCGTGCTCATCGCTTGTGCACGCCAGCTTTCCGAGACTCTTATTTTGTTAGCGCAGGCAGCATGAAGCAGGGCTTTTATTGTGAAGATAGGAAATGTGCAGTCGGCCTTTAGAGTTTTGACGGAAGGGACGGCGCGAAAGTCTGTTGAAATAAAAAGTGTTTCTCGCCTTCCTCTCTGTCATTTTTTCATAATAATGAACTGGCAGCAGCCAGCGTCATCTCACAAGACCGTCGGGTGCCGTGAACGTCAATCAAGCAAGCTACGGAATTTGCCGCCAATGTTTTTCTTGTAAAGTGTATGGAAGCTGGATGAATTAGATGCCAAAAACCAACCACTTTCATGTGGTATTGTACAGAAAGGACAACTTTTTTTCTCCTCCATTTGAAAATGTGGGCGTTATCATCATTACTGTCTGATTCCAATCAATGCAAGTCATCAGAATCAGGTAATACACCAACTTAAATTCTTCTCTTTGTGAAAGAAAGACATCTATATGTGTTACACATGCTTGTATTATCATTAAACACATTTAACTTGTTTACAAAAATGTCTCTTTCATAAATAAATAAATATAAATGATATATATAAATGAGGTAGTTCCCCTCGAGTTGGTCAATTGAAAAGTAGCTCGCCTGCAGAAAAAGTGTGGGCACCCCTGCTCTATATCTTTCTGTGTGGAGTTTGCATGTCCTCCCCGTGAATGCGTGGGTTCCCTCCGGGTACTCCGGCTTCCTCCCACTTCCAAAGACATGCACCTGGGGATAGGTTGATTGGCAACATTAAATCGGCCCTAGTGTGCAAATGTTGTCTATCTATGTGTAGGCCCTGCGATGAGGTGGTGACTTGTCCAGGGTGTATAGCCTTCCGCCCGATTGTAGCTGAGATAGGCACCAGCGCCCCCCGCGACCCCAAAGGGAATAAGCGGTAGAAAATGGATGTACAAATATAAACAGAATAAGATAAACATTTGCAAATAGAAATAAGCAGAACAATTTTCTATTATAACATATTTATTGTGCCAGCAAAGTATACTGCTGAGCAATTTATTGTATTCTTTTTTTATAAATAAAACTTGGTTATAAGTGTGTATTAGTACTTCTTGAGCACATTCATCAATACTGTGATAATGCAATAAAATTAAGCAGGCGCTAATAATTTTAAAACCTCTTCTCACCCCTGCACTTACCAATGGCACGCAGTAAAAAATTGAGTGCGATTAAAAAAATATAAAATTATTCCGCAGCCCGGTGGTTGGGGACCACTCCTCTTCAACATGTCATCGCGCCCACCTTTGCACCATTCTGGCCGGACGCATGCGTATCGCCGCTTCTCATTCGAGATTGCAATGCATACTTGGTCAACAGCAATACCTTTTACACTCATGGTTGTGATATAAACAACTTTAACACTCTTACTAATATGCGCCACACTCTGTGAACCCACACCAAACACATTTCTGGAGAACATCGGCTCTGTAACACATTATAAACGCAACATAAGATTTACCCAGAATTCCAATGCATCCAAGACTCTTGGCTATATTATACACACTGTCAGGCTTTCCCCTGACAGTTTGTCTGTTTTAGTTTTTTCTTCTGCATTTAGTATTTCCTGTCCTTAGTTCCTGTCTAGTGCTCTTATTTTGGTTTCAGCTTCCTGTTTGTCTCCCTGTGTCCTGTTTTCACTCAGCTGCGGCTGATTGGCATCTGGTCAGCTCCTATTTTACCTGCTTTGTTCCTCCAGTGGGCTTCACGGTGGCAGAGGGGTTAGTGCGTCTGCCTCACAATACGAAGGTCCTGCAGTCCTGGGTTCAATCCCAGGCTCGGGATCTTTCTGTGTGGAGTTTGCATGTTCTCCCCGTGACTGCGTGGGTTCCCTCCGGGTACTCCGGCTTCCTCCCACTTCCAAAGACATGCACCTGGGGATAGGTTGATTGGCAACACTGGTGTGAGTGTGAATGTTGTCCGTCTATCTGTGTTGGCCCTGCAATGAAGTGGCAACTTGTCCAGGGTGTACCCCGCCTTCCGGCCGATAGTAGCTAAAATAGGCGCCGCGACCCCACAAGGGAATAAGCGGTAGAAATGGATGGATGGATGTTCCTCCAGTCAGTGCTGGATCATTGTATTGTCATTCAGACTTGTCATTGCCATATGTTGCTCTTGTCGTGTCTGTGATTCTTTTCAGCTATTACCTGTCGTGCTACATTTTGTCCTGGTCGTCGTAGCGGTAAGCTGTTCTTGTTAGCCATTAGATTATTTCCAGTTTTTCTGTTTGCTATCCTGTAGCTTCCATGCTAAAGTTCCTTTTTGTTTTCTAGCTTACAGTGCTAGCTCCCTTAGTTTGTTATTCCGCCCACGTGCGTGCTTTTTGTTAGTTCTTGTTTAGTTTTAATTAAATGTTTTCATATTCTAAGCGCTGCCTCCTTCTCTGCATCTTGGGGTTCATCAACAACTAACTGTGACACACGTGCCCCCAACCCCGCCCACCTCAACCGACGCACGGAGAGGGGGGGCTGGGGGGTTTGGTGCTAGCGGGGTGTATAATGTAGCCAAGAGCCATGGATGCATTGGAAGTCTGGGTAATTCCTATGTTGCGTTTATCAATCAATCAATGTTTATTTATATAGCCCCAAATCACAAATGTCTC
>NC_084632.1:8027631-8070131 GCF_033978795.1 Nerophis ophidion
TCAGTGCCTTAATAACCGCCATGACAGGCTGCTGGTGTGCAGTCCAGTGCGTGCATCCATCATCATCATCATCCTCTTCTTCTTGTTATATATATATGTGTGTGTACATGTGTAAATATGTTTATGTATGTATATATTTATATATATATATACACATACATTCATATATATATATATATATATACACATACAGGTATACCTTCTTCTTCTCCTCCTTTGTTGCCATGCCAACAGACGTTGATACAGGTCAGGATTGTTCCGATGTTCTTCACAGCGGAACAGCAGCTGCTCACGTTGGCAGCAACCGTCTTTTATGTTTTATGTTTGCTCGTACAGTTACAACTTTGAAAATAATCAGGGAAAGAAATCTTCTGTTGTGCGGTTTGTGTCTGCGGAGCACGCTCATGTCGTCCATTATGACTTTATTCTCATCAAATCTTGACTGTATTCTCCTAATATTACAAATATTTTTTCTGAATACAACACATTTAAAGAGTTAAAATTACAACTATTTCCATGAAATGTTGACTTTTATTCTAATTTATTTTTTAATGTAACAACTCAATTTACTTATAACAATTTTTTCCATGAAATGTCGACTTTAATGTATTTTTTTTCTAACTAATCAACTTAATTCATGTAATATTATGACATTATTTCCATAAAAGTTTGACTTAATTCTCCCAATATTAAAAACATGTTTTCCAATGTAACAACTTAATTGATTTAATATTATCACAAATATTTTCATAAAATGTTGACTTTATTCTAATATTTTTTTTCTAATGTAACAACTTAATTGATGTAATGTTATTACAATTATTTTCATAAAATGTTGACTTTATTCTAATATTTATTTGTAATGTAACAATTTAATTGATCTAATATTATGACAATAGTTCATAACATTTTGACTTTATTCTAATATTTCTTTCTAATGTAACAACTTATTTGATCTAATACTATGATATTATTTCTTTAAAATCCTGACTTTACTCTCCCAACATTACAAAGATTTGAAGTTAATTGATGTAATATTATGACATTATTTCTGTGAAATGTTGATTTAATTCTCCCACTATTACAAATAATAATGTAACAACTTAATTTACTTATAACAATCATTTCCATAAAATGTCGACTTTAGTGTATTTTTTTTCTAATGAATCAACTTAATTGATGTAATATTATGACATTATTTTCATAAAAGTTTGACTTAATTCTCCCAATATTAAAAACATGTTTTCTAATCTAACAACTTAATTGATTTAATATTATTACAAATATTTTCATAAAATGTTGACCTTATTCCAGTATTTATTTCTAATGTAACAATTTAATTGATCTAATATGACAATATTTCATAAAATTTTGTCTTTATTCTAATATTTTTTTCTAATGTAGCAACTTATTTGATCTAATACTGTATTATTTAATTAAAATCTCGACTTTACTCTCCCAATATTACAAAGATTTGAAGTTAATTGCTAATATTATGACATTATTTTCATAAAAGTTTGACTTAATTCTCCCAATATTAAAAACATGTTTTCTAATGTAACAACTTAATTGATTTAATATTAGAAATATTTTCATAAAATGTTGACTTTATTCCAATATTCATTTCTAATGTAACGATTTAATTGATCTAATATGACAATATTTCATAACATTTTGACTTTATTCTAATATTTCTTTCTAATGTAACAACTTATTTGATCTTATACTATGATATTATTTCTTTAAAACCTTGACTTTACTCTCCCAACATTACAAAGATTTTAAGTTAATTGATGTAATATTATAACATTATTTCTGTGAAATGTTGATTTAATTCTCCCACTATTACTAATAATTATGTAACAACTTAATTTACTTATAACAATTATTTCCATGAAATGTTGACTTTACTGTATTTTTTTCTAATGAATCAACTTAATTGATGTAATATTATGACATTATTTCCATGGAAGTTTGACTTAATTTTCCCAATATTAAAAACATGTTTTCTAATGTAACAACTTAATTGATTTAATATTATTACAAATATTTTCATAAAATGTTGACCTTATTCCAATATTTATTTCTAATGTAACAATTTAATTGATCTAATATTATGACAATATTTCATAAAATGTCTTTATTCTAATATTTCTTTCTAATGTAACAACTTATTTGATCTAATACTATGATATTATTTCTTTAAAACCTTGACTTTACTCTCCCAACATTACAAAGATTTTAAGTTAATTGATGTAATATTATAACATTATTTCTGTGAAATGTTGATTTAATTCTCCCACTATTACAAATAATAATGTAACAACTTAATTTACTTATAACAATTATTTCCATGAAATGTCGACTTTACTGTATTTTTTTCCAATGAATCAACTTAATTGATGTAATATTATGACATTATTGCCATAAAAGTTTGACTAAATTCTCCCAATATTACAAACACGTTTTCTAATGTAACAACTTAATTGATTTAATATTATTACAAATATTTTCATAAAATGTTGACCTTATTTATTATATTGATTTCTAATGTAACAATTTAATTGATCTAATATTATGACAATATTTCATAACATTTTGTCTTTATTCTAATATTTTTTCTAATTTAACAACTTGTTAGATCTAATACTATATTATTTTTTTAAAATCTAGATTTTACTCTCCCAATATTACAAAGATTTGAAGTTAATTGCTAATATTATGACGTTATTTTCATAAAAGTTTGACTTAATTCTCCCAATATTACAAACATGTTTTCTAATGTAACAACTTAATTGATTTAATATTATTAGAAATATTTTCATAAAATGTTGACTTTATTCCAATATTTATTTCTAATGTAACAACTTAATTGATCTAATATGACAATATTTCATAACATTTTGACTTTATTCTAATATTTCTTTCTAATGTAACAACTTATTTGATCTAATACTATAATATTTCTTTAAAATCCTGACTTTACTCAAAGATTTGAAGTTAATTGATGTAATATGACATTATTTCTGCGAAATATTGATTTAATTCTCCCACTATTACAAATAATAATGTAACAACTTAATTTACCTATAACAATTTCCATGAAATGTCGACTTTACTGTATTTTTTTCTAATGAATCAACTTAATTGATGTAATATTATGACATTATTTCCATAAAACTTTGACTTAATTCTCCCAAAAACAAGTTTTCTAATATAACAACTTAATTGATTTGATAATATTACAAATATTTTCATAAAATGTTGACTTTGTTCCAATATTTGTTTCTAATGTTAACGATTTAATTGATCTAATATTATGACAATATTTCATAAAATGTTGTCTTTATTCTAATATTTTTTCTAATGTAACAACTTGTTAGATCTAATACTATATTATTTTTAAAAAATCTAGATTTTACTCTCCCAATATTACAAAAATTTGAAGTTAATTGCTAATATTATGACGTTATTTTCATAAAAGTTTGACTTAATTCTCCCAATATTACAAACATGTTTTCTAATGTGACAACTTAATTGATTTAATATTATTAGAAATATTTTCATAAAATGTTGACTTTATTCCAATATTCATTTCTAATGTAACAATTTAATTGATCTAATATGACAATATTTCATAAAATTTTGACTTTATTCTAATATTTCTTTTTAATGTAACAACTTATTTGATCTTATACTATGATATTATTTCTTTGAAATCTTGACTTTACTCTCCCAACATTACAAAGATTTGAAGTTAATTGATGTAATATTATGACATTATTTCTGTGAAATGTTGATTTAATTCTCCCACTATTACAAATAATAATGTAACAACTTAATTTACTTATAACAATTATTTCCATGAAAGGTCGACTTTACTGTATTTTTTTTCTAATGAATCAACTTAATTATTGTAATATTATGACATTATTGCCATAAAAGTTTGACTTAATTCTCCCAATATTAAAAACATGTTTTCTAATGTAACAACTTCATTGATTTAATATTATTACAAATATTTTCATAAAATGTTGACCTTATTCCAATATTTATTTCTAATGTAACAATTCAATTGATCTAATAAGTGACAATATTTCATAACATTTTGACTTTATTCTAATATTTCTTTCTAATGTAACAACTAATTTGATCTAATATGATATTATGTCTTTAAAATCCTGACTTTACTCAAAGATTTGAAGTTAATTGATGTAAAATTATGACATTATTTCTGCGAAATGTTGATTTAATTCTCCCACTATTACAAATAATAATGTAACAACTTAATTTACTTATAACAATTATTTCCATGAAATGTCGACTTTACTGTATTTTTTTCCTAATGAATCAACTTAATTGATGCAATATTATGACATTATTTCCATACAACTTTGACTTAATTTTCCCAATATTTCAAACATGTTTTCTAATACAACAACTTAATTGATTTAATAATATTACAAATAGTTTCATAAAATGTTGACTTTATTCTAATTTTTTTTCTCTAAAGTAACAACTTAATTGATGTAATATTATTACAATTATTTTTTATAAAATGTTGACTTTATTCTAATATTTATTTCTAAAGTAACAACTTATTTGATCTATTATGACATTATTTCTTTAAAATCTTGACTTTACTCTCCCAACATTACAAATTATTTCTATGAAATGTTGAATTAATTCTCCCATTATTACAAATATTAATGTAACCACTTCATCGATGTAGTATTATGAGGTTATTTAATTATGGACGAGGTTAGTTTTGGTTATGTCGACATAAGCGTGTTCCTGCAGCAGCAATGCAACTTTGTCGGGACGTTCCATCGTTCTTCTTGTCTCCGCTTAAAATGCACAAAATATTCTGAAGGTCACAACCTTTTTCTTCTTTTTCTTTCTCAGGAATTGCTTGTTTTTTTTTTAAATTATTATTATGGATGACCGTGTCCTTGTCAATAAAAAAAATAAAATAAATGAATGATTAATTTTGCCAGTTATTCAAGAAGCAGCACGGGAGCTTTACAGTTACCATGAGTAACACATGTTTTATTATCATAAGGGGGGATGCAAAAAGACTTTCACTGTCATGGAATTTACAGTTTTTCCTCCGTGATGCTACTCCCGGCCACCAGGGGGTGCACAGCGTGTGCGGGATTTGATGATAAGTTTGTGTTTGCTTGGTCATGTGACCTGGTAATGAGGTCATTGACCTTGCTGGGTCATCCTCAGGATCTGCAGCAGCAGACCTTGCACCTCTTCGTCCATACGACCCTGTTGGACACACACACACACACACACACACACACAGAATATAATGATATTGTTATTATGAGGGACAGACTGTACGACTCTTATGTTACTGATGACCTTGTAAAACTCTGACTTTATTATTTTACTAACGCTAATAACTTTATTCACACCTTTGATTATTACAACTTAAAGCTCACACATTTCTATCACAACTTTTTTCTCTGTTCTCGTAAAAGTACAACCTTTTTAACATTTTTTTTTTAATGTAAAATAATTTTTTTAGGGGTGAAATAATTTCATGTCATATTACAACTTTTTTTGTAAGTCTCTAAACTTGTAAAATCGGAACAATTTTTTCTAAATAAATTTAAACTTTTTTTCTTTTAATTGCGACTTTATTCCACCAATATTACAATATTTTGATATTAGGACTTTATGTCCAAATCATGTCGACTTTACTATCATTTTTCTCCTAATGTCAGAACTTAAAAACCTACTGAAAGCCACTACTACCGACCACGCAGTCTGAAGTGAAGTGAATTATATTTATATAGCGCTTTAATCTAGTGACTCAAAGCGCTTTACATAGTGAAACCCAATATCTAAGTTACATTTAAACCAGTGTGGGTGGCACTGGGAGCAGGTGGGTAAAGTGTCTTGCCCAAGGACACAACGGCAGTGACTAGGATGGCGGAAGCGGGAATCGAACCTGCAACCCTCAAGTTGCTGCCACGGCCGCTCTACCAACCGAGCTATCCCGCCCCGTTTGATAGTTTATATATCAATGATGAAATATTAACATTGCAACACATGCCAATACGGCCTTTTTAGTTTACTAAATTGCAATTTTAAATTTCCCGCGAAGTATCCTGTTGAAAACGTCGTGAAATGATGACGCTCATGTTGACGCGTATTTGTGACGTTATTGGTTGGAGCGGACATTACAGCGCAGCACCACTTATGGCTAAAAGTTGTCTCTTTTCATTGCACAAATACACAGTATTTTGGACATCTGTGTTGCTGAATCTTTTGCAATTTGTTCAATTAATAATGGAGACGTCAAAGAAGAATGCTGTTGGTGGAATGCAGCTGCCTTTAGCAAACAAACACAGCCGGTGTTTCTTTGTTTGTTGTGAAGCTTTAACACAGAGCGGTCAAGCAAACATGTTTTTGGATGTGAAAATTGTGATATTAGGTCGGCTCTTACCGGAGACTTGAGTGGATTATGCGACCTCCTCCTGCAGCTGTCAAAAAGGCAGTTGTGATCTTGCCTCCTCAATTGGCTTCTCTCAGACACACCGGCGTTCACCGCAGCCTTCCGACTTTCAGATATGACTATATAATCTCACTAAAACACTATTAAAACAATAAGCAGATAAGGGATTTTCCAGAATTATCTTAGTAAATGTGTCTAATAACATCTGAATCGCTCACACCCCCGTCGCCTTTTCTTTTTTTAATGCTTCACTCTAACTTTCCTCATCCACAAATTTTTCATCCTCGCTCAAATTAATGGGGAAATCGTTGCTTTCTCGGATTTCCCTGAACTTTCAAAGTGTTGTCAGAGAGGAATGTTGTTGAACAGCGACTGACCTGCCGCCAGGTGAGTGCCGACACTGACCTGCACAGCTGCCAGCAGGTGGGAGCGATACACAGCCACCACCTGCTTGTGTTTTCTCTCACAGTCCTGGTGCAGCAAAACAATAACATACATATTTTATTGAAGTACTCCACTCCTTCCAAGGGATGTTTTTGTGGTTACCTGGAGCTGCTGGTTGAGTATAGCCAGCCTGTTCTGCAGCGCCACCTGTTGGCCGGGGTTAGCGTGAGAGGAGGAGAGCGTGCCCAGAGGAGGAGACAACGCTCCCAGAGCCTCCTTCAGACGGAAGACCTCCTTGGAGAGGTCGGTGATCTGCACAAAGACTTTTCACTTCATCCTTCTGACCTTCTCACACTTTTCTCCCCGCTGATCAAACCTCCAAAAAGTGCCGCAAAAACATGACGTGACACTTTTCACCTAGCCTTACTTTTATGTGCTGACATTTGATTGGCGACACTAAACGTTCCCTAGTGTTTACCTATGTTTACCTACCCTTTTACCTTCTTTTACCTCTGCTTACCTACTGATTAACTTATTTTACCTCTGCTTACCTACTTTTTTATCTTCTTATACCTTTGCTCACCTACCTTTTGATCTCATTTGACCTATGTTTACTAACTTTTTCAACTTTTAGCTATGTGTACCTATTATTTACCTTTACCTATGTTTACCTACCTTTTTACCTTCTTTTACCTCTGCTTGCTTACTTTTTTAAATCATATTTTTCCTTAAGTTTGCTTACTTTTTCAAATTATACCTATGTGACCAAATTATTTACCTTTACCTATGTTTACCTACCTTTTTACCTTATTTTACCTCCGCTTACCTACTTTTTTATCTTCTTTTACCTATGTTTATCCATTATTTACCTTGTTAAATCTATGCTTACCTACATTTTTACCTTCTTTTACCTCTGCTCACCTACCTTTGATCTCATTTGACCTATGTTTACTTACTTTTACAACTTTTAGCTATGTGTACCTATTTACCTTTACCTATGTTTACCTACATTTTTACCTCTGCTTACCTACTTTTTTTATCTTATTTTTCCTTAAGTTTTCTTACTTTTTCAAATTGTACCTAAGTGTACAAATTATTTACCTTTACCTATGTTTACCTACCTTTTTACCTTCTTTTACCTCTGCTTACCTACTTTTTAAAATAATATTTTTCCTTAAGTTTGCTTACTTTTTCAAATTGTACCTATGTGTACCTGTTATTTACCTTTACCTATGTTTACCTACCTTGTGACCAAATTATTTACGTTTACCTACCTTTTTACCTTCTTTTACCTCTGCTTACCTACTGATTAACTTATTTTACCTTTGCTTACCAACTTTTTTATTTTATTTTACCGATGTTTATCCATATTTACCTTGTTAAATCTTCTTACCTACATTTTTACCTTCTTTTACCTCTGCTTACCTACCTTTGATCTCATTTGACCTATGTTTACTTACTTTTTCAACTTTTAGCTGTGTGCCTATAATTTACCTTTACCTACATTTTTACCTTCTTTTACCTCTGCTTACCTACTTTTTTTAATCATATATTTCCTTAACTTTACTTACTTTTTCAAATTGTACCTATGTGTACAAATGATTTACCTTTACCTATGTTTACCTACCTTTTTACCTTCTTTTACCTCTGCTTACCTACTTTTTTAAATCATATTTTTCCTTAAGTTTGCTTACTTTTTCAAATTGTACCTATTTGTACCTGTTATTTACCTTTACCTATGTTTACCTACCTTGTGACCAAATTATTTACGTTTACCTACCTTTTTACCTTCTTTTACCTCTGCTTACCTACTGATTTACTTATTTTACCTCCGCTTACCTACTTTTTTATTTTATTTTACCTATGGTTATCCATTATTTACCTTGTTAAATCCATGCTTACCTACATTTTTACCTTCTTTTACCTCTGCTCACCTACCTTTTGATCTCATTTGACCTATGTTTACTTACTTTTTCAACTTTTAGGTATGTGTACATATTATTTACCTTTACCTATGTTTACCTACCTTTTTACCTTCTTTTACCTCTGCTTACCTACTTTTTTTAATCATATATTTCCTTAACTTTACTTACTTTTTCAAATTGTACCTATGTGTACAAATGATTTACCTTTACCTATGTTTACCTACCCTTTGACCTTCTTTTACCTCTGCTTACCGACTTTTTATCTTATTTTACCTCTGCTTACCTACATTTTTGTCTTATTTTACCTATGCTCTTTCAACTTTTACCTATGTGTACCTGTTATTTACCTTTACCTATGTTTACCTATCTTTTTACCTCTGCTTACCTACATTTTATCTCATTTTACCTCTGCTCACCTACTTTTTATGTTATTTGACCTACATTTACTTACTTTTTCAACTTTTAGCTATGTGTACCTATTATTTAACTTTACCTATGTTTGCCTATATTTTTACTTTTGTTTACCTACCTTTTTACCTTCTTTTACCTCTGCTTACCTACTGATTAACTCATTTTACCTCCGCTTACGTACTTTTTAATCTTCTTTTACCTATGTTTATCCATTATTTACCTTGTTAAATCTATGCTTACCTACATTTTTACCTTCTTTTACCTCTGCTTACCTACCTTTTGATCTCATTTGACCTATGTTTACTTACTTTTTTAACTTTTAGCTATGTGTACCTATTATTTACCTTTACCTATGTTTACCTATCTTTTTACCTGTGTTTACCTACATGTTTACCTTCTTTTACCTCTGTTTACCTACTTTTTTTAAATCATATATTTCCTTTACTTTGCTTACTTTTTCAAATTGTACCTATGTGTACAAATTATTTACCTTTACTTATGTTTACCTACCTTTTTACCTTCTTTTACCTCTGCTTACCTACATTTTATCAAATTTTACCTCTGCTCACCTACCTTTTGATCTCATTTGATCTATGTTTACTTACTTTTTCAACTTTTAGCAATGTGTACCTATTATTTATTTTTACCTATGTTTGCCTATCTTTTTACTTGTGTTTACCTACCTTTTTACCTTCTTTTACCTCTGCTTACCTACTTTTTGTTTAATCTTATTTTTCCTTAAGTTTGCTTAATTTTTCAAATTGTACTTGTGTACAAATTATTCATCTATGTTTACCTACCTTTTTACCTCTGATTACCTACTTTTTTTATTCATATATTTCCTTAACTTTGCTTACTTTTTCAAATTATACCTCTGTGTACAAATTATTTACCTTTACCTATGTTTACCTACCTTTTTAGCTTCTTTTACCTCTGCTTACCTACATTTTTGTCTTATTTTACCTATGTTTGCTTACTTTTTCAACTTCTACCTATGTGTATCTGTTATTTACCTTTACCTATGTTTACCTACCTTTTTACCTTCTTTTACCTCTGCATACCTACATTTTATCAATTTTACCTCTGCTCACCTACTTTTTGTTATTTGACCTACATTTACTTACTTTTTCAACTTTTAACCATGTGTACCTATTATTTACCTTTACCTATGTTTACCTACATTTTTAAAAATCTTATTTTTCCTCAAGTTTGCTTACTTTTTCAAATTGTACCTTTGAGTACAAATTATTTACCTTCACCTATTTTTACCTACCATTTTACCTTCTTTTACCTCTGCTTACCGACTTTTTATCTTATTTTACCTCTGCTTACCTACTTTTTTGTCTTATTTTACCTATGTCTGCTTACTTTTTCAACTTTTACCTATGTGTACCATGTTATTTACTTCACCTATGTTTACCTACCTTTTACCTTCTTTTACCTCTGCTTACCCACATTTGATCTAATTTTAGCTTTGCTTACCTACTTTTTAAAATCTTATTTTACCTATGTTCATCCATTATTTACCTTGTTAAATCTGCTTACCTACATTTTTACCTTCTTTTACCTCTGCTTACCTACCTTGATCTCATTTGACTATGTTTACTTACTTTTTCAACTTTTAGCTATGTGTACCTATAATTTACCTTACCTATGTTTGCCTGTCTTTTTACTTGTGTTTACCTACCTTTTTTACTTCTTCTACCTCTGCTTACCTACTTTTTTTAATTATATATTTCCTTAAGTTTGCCTACTTTTTCAAATTGTACCTGTGTACAAATTATTTATCTTTACCTATGTTTACCTACCTTTTTACCTTCTTTTACCTCTGCTTACCTACTTTTAATCCTATTTTTCCTTAAGTTTGCTTACTTTTTCAAACTGTACCTATGTGTACAAATTGTTTACATACCCTTTTACCTTTTTTTTTTTTACCTCTGCTTACCAACTTTTTATCTTATTTTACCTCTGCTTACCAACATTTTTGTCTTTTTTTTTTACCTATGTCTGCTTACTTTATAAACTTTTACCAATGTGTACCTGTTGTTTATCTTTACCTATGTTTACCTACCTTTTTACCTTCTTTTACCTCTGCATACCTACTTTTAATCTTATTTTCCTTAAGTTTGCTTACTTTTTCAAATTGTACCTATGCGTACAAATGATTTACCTTTACCTATGTTTACCTACCTTTTTACCTTTTTTTTAACCTCTGCTTACCTACATTTTTGTCTTATTTTACCTATGTCTGCTTACTTTTTCAACTTTGACCTATGTTTACCTACCTTTTTTTTTATCTCTGCTTACCGACTTTTTATCTTATTTTACCTCTGCTTACCTACATTTTTGTCTTATTTTACCTTTGTCTGCTTACTTTTTCAACTTTTACCTATGTTTACCTACCTTTTTACCTTCATTTACCTCTGCTTACCTACATTTTACCTCTGCTCACCTACTTTCTGTTATTTGACCTATGTTTACTTACTTTTTCAACTTTTAGCTATTATTTACCTTTACCTAGGTTTACCTATCTTTTTACTTGTGTTTACCCACCTTTTTACCTTTTTTTTTTACCTCTGCTTACCTACTTTTATTTTTATCTTATTTTTCCTTAAGTTTGCTTACTATTCCAAATTGTACCTGTGTACAAATTATTTATCTTTACCTATGTTAACCTACCTTTTTACCTTCTTTTACCTCTGCTTACCTAAATTTTATCTAATTTTACCTCTGCTCACCTACTTTCTGTTATTTGACCTATGTTTACTTACTTTTTCAACTTTTAGCTATTATTTACCTTTACCTATGTTTACCTATCTTTTTACTTGTGTTTACCTACCTTTTTACCTTTTTTTTTTTACCTCTGCTTACCTACTTTTATTTTTATCTTATTTTTCCTTAAGTTTGCTTACTATTCCAAATTGTACCTGTGTACAAATTATTTACCTTTACCTATGTTAACCTACCTTTTTACCTTCTTTTACCTCTGCTTACCTAAATTTGATCTAATTGTACCTCTGCTCCCCTACTCTTTATCTTATGTGACCTATGTTTGCTTACTTTTTCAACTTTTACTTATGTTTACCGTTTATTTACCTTCTTTCATCTAAGCTGACCTACTTTCTCACCTATGCTTTGTTACTTTGTTTTGCGGTTGAAGACATTTTGCTGGGCCTCACCTTGCGGTCCTTCTCCTTGACCAGGCCCTGGGACTGTTGGATGTTGTCGTGCAGTTCCTGGACGTGGCTGGACTTGGACTGCAGCTCCTGAAGCTGGCGCTGCGCGGCGCTCAGCTGCGTCTCGGCGACCTGCCGCTCGCTCTTGTGAAAGAGAGCCTCCCTCTGCACCTGGAACACCTGTGCCGGTAGAAGAGGTCCATGGTGGGATGAATAATGGAAGTGGTGAAAGTCGCATGAATAATGGACTTGCTGCAACGTGAGCCGGTGACCTCGGTGCAGGTCTTCTCGTGTTTGCGGGTCAGATCGTTGAAGCGGGCCATCAAGGCGTTGACCTGGGCCTGCATGGACAAGCGCAGGGCCTGGTGGTCCTCCTGGGAGATGAGACCCTGCTCCGCCGCCTTGTGGGACTTCAGCTCCCTCAGCTCCGTCTCCTTCTCGCTCAGGGCCTCCTGAGCTGCCGCCGCACTTCTCTCGCTGGCCTGCAGGGAGCGCTCCAGCTCCTCCTACAAGACAACCAGGTGTGTCAAAGTGCTGCTGGGAAACCGCACAACTGTTCTTGTCTCCACACGCACATATCACAATATTCCTTTCACAATCATTCTTACTAGCGCCTTCTTACTCGAATAATGGATAAAATTGCTTAGAAAGAAGCTTTGACAAATACATTCTCTTGCTTTAAAGGCCTACTGAAACCCACTACTAGCGACCACGCAGTCTGATAGTTTATATATCAATGATGAAATATTAACATTGCAACACATGCCAATACGGCCAGGTTAGTTTAATAAATTACTAATTTGTTCAATTAATAATGGAGACATCAAAGAAGAAAGATGTTGGTGGAAAGCGGTGTATTGCAGCCATTTGTAGCAACACAAACACAGCCGGTGTTTCTTTGTTTGTTGTGAAGCTTTAATATGGAACAGAGCGGTCAAGCCAACATGTTTCTCTACCACATGACAATCGGCAGGTTTCGGTGAGAAAATTGTGGTAATAGGTCGGTTCTTACCGTAAACATGAGCGGAGCTTGGGTCGATCCTCCTGCAGCTGTCAAAGAGGCAGCTGCAACTTTCTTGGCTCTTCCACGGCTCCATGGTCACCACACCCCTCCGACCTTCAGGTACGACTATATAATCTTACTAAAACACTAGTAACACAATAAGCAGACAAGGGATTTTCCAGAATTATCCTAGTAAATGTGTCTACTAATATCTGAATCACTCCCACTGCCCTCGTCTTTTTTTTTTTCTTCTAGTCCTTCACTCTCACTGTCCTCATCCACGAATCTTTCATCCTCGCTCAAATTAATGGGGAAATTGTCGCTTTCTCGGTCCGAATCGCGCTAGCTGCTGGTGGCCATGATTATAAACAATGTGAGGATGTAAGGAGCTCCACAACCCGTGACGTCACGCGCACATCGCCTGCTACTTCCGGTACAGGCAAGGCTTTTTTATTAGCAACCAAAAGTTGCAAACTTTATCGTCGATGTTCTCTACTAAATCCTTTCAGCTAAAATATGGCAATATCGCAAAATGATCAAGTATGACACATAGAATGGACCTGCTATCCCCTTTAAAGGCCTGTCATACTTGATCATTTCGCGATAGTGGCATATTTTTGCTGAAAGGATTTAGTAGAGAACATCCACCATAAAGTTTGCGACTTTTGGTCGCTAATAAAAAAGATTTGCCTGTACCGGAAGTAGCAGGCGATGTGCGTGTGACGTCACGGGTTGTGGAGCACCTCACATCCTCACATTGCTTACAATCATGGCCAGCAGTAACTAGAGCGATTCGGACCGAGAGAGCGACAATTTCCCCATTTTATTTGAGCGAGGATGAAAGATTTGTGGATGAGGACGTTTAGAGTGAAGTACTAGAAAAAAAAAAGAAAAGGCGGCGTTTCAGATGTAATTAGACACATTTACCAGGATAATTCTGGAAGATCCCTTATCTGCTTATGGTTTTAATAGTGTTTTAGTGAGATAGTAAAGTCATACCTGAAAGTCGGATGGCTGCGGTGAACGCCAGTTTCTCTGAGAGAAGCCGAGGAGCCAAGATCACAGCTGCCTTTTTGAGCTGCAGGAGGCGGTCCCATAACCCACTGAAGTCTCCGGTAAGAGCCGACTTAATATTACAATTTTCCCATCCAAAAACTTGCTGGTTGACGTAGAGAAACATGTTTGCTTGACCGCTCTGTGTTAAAGCTTCACAACAAACAAAGAAACCCTGGCTGTGTCTCGGTGCTAAAGGCAGCTGCAATCCACCGCTTTCCACCAACAGCATTCTTCTTTGACGTCTCCATTATTAATTGAACAAATTGCAAAAGATTCAGCAACACAGTTGTCCAGAATACTGTGTAATTATGCGATGAAAAGAGAGGACTTTTAGCCGTGTGTGGTGCTGGGCTAATACCGAGACGTCATCATTCCGCGACGTTTTCAACAAGAAATTCCGCAGGAAATTTAAAATTGTAATTTAGTAAACTAAAAAGGCCGTATTGGCATGTGTTGCAATGTTAATATTTCATCATTGATATATAAACTATCAGACTATGTGGTCGCTAGTAGTTAGTTTCAGTAGGCCTTTAATTATCAATATAATGTTCTGTGCTTTAGCGTGTTACGAAATATAAATTGTTTTTAAAAAGAAAAAAACTTTTATTGCTGATTATGATAACTGCTGTCCAGTTGTCATATTTGGTTTCGTCATCACATTTCTGAGTCTTATTTTCAGGTGTGACAATAAGTTGGTGTAGAGAGAGTATTGGCCAACTTGGTTTCAAAGTTGGTAGCAAATATGGCGCCCGGTGTTCATGTGATTCCTAAATGATTGGTCAAAAACTCCTCCCGGGACTACCGGACGCCATCTTTGCTACCATCTTTGAAAATGAGTTGTCCATACACCGCTCTTGTTGGCCGTCTATTGTTGCGCCCTGAAAAGTGTTTACCGTTTACATACGCTTACTTATTTTTAACCTTTTTTAGCCAATGTTTAGCTACCTTTTTCTTTTTTTCCCGTTTTCTTATTTTCCTTTCTTTCCCTACTTTTACATTTTTTTAAATCTTATTATACTTGTTTACCTTTATTTTTTTTTACCTTCTTTTACTTATTTCACCTATTTTTTAACCCTCTTTTTTTTATGTTTTTATCCTTTCTTTACCTAAGTTGACCTAATTTTTTGTTACCTTATTTTATATACGTTTTACCTTTTTAATGATATTTACCTATTTTTTTAAACATTTTTCTACCTATGTACTTAACTATTTGTTTGACCTTATTTAACTTATTTTACCTATTTTTTTATTCTTCTTTTACTTGTTTTAATATACCTATTTACCTTTTTACCTAAGTTCACCAAATTTTTTTTAACCTTATTTTATATACATTTTACCTTTGACTTATATTTACCTATTTTTTTTTACCGGTTTTTTTTACCTTATTTTACTTATTTTACCTCATTTTTAACCTTCTTTTACTTATTTCACCTATTTTTAACCCTCTTTTTTTTAGGTTTTTATCCTTTCTTTACCTAAGTTCACCTAATGTTTTGTTACCTTATTTTATATATGTTTTACCTTGTACCTATTTTTTTTTTACGTTTTTCTACCTATGTACTTAACTATTTGTTTGACCTTATTTTACTTATTTTACCTATTTTTTTATTCTTCTTTCACTTGTTTTAATATACCTATTTACCTTTTACCTAAGTTCACCTAATTTTTTTAACCTTATTTTATATACATTTTACCTTTGACTTATATTTACCTATTTCTTTTACCTTTTTCTACCTATGAACTCAACTATTTTTTTTACCTTATTTTACTTATTTTACCTCATTTTTAACCTTCTTTTACTTATTTCACCTATTTTTAACCCTCTTTTTTTTAGGTTTTTATCATTTCTTTACCTAAGTTCACCTAATCTTTTGTTACCTTATTTCATGTACATTTGACCTTTTGCTGATGTTTACCTATTTTTTTTACCTTTTTCTACCTATGTACCTAACTATTTGTTTTTCCTTCTTTTACTTATTTTACCTACTTTTTAACCTTCTTTTACTTGTTTTAATATACCTATGTTTTTACCCTTTTTACATAAGTTCACCTAATTTTTTTAACCTTATTTTATATACATTTTACCTTTGACTTATATTTACCAATTTTTTTTACTCTTTCTACCTAGGAACTTAACTATTTTTTTTACCTTACTTTACTTATTTTACCTAATTTTTAACCTTATTTTAATTGTTTTAATATACCTACGTTTTTACCCTTTCTTTACCTAAGTTTACCTTTTTTTTAGCTTATTTTGTATACGTTTTACCTTTTTACTTATGTTTACCTACTTTTTTTTTAACATTCTTTTACCTATATGATTACCCTTTTTTTTTTACATTCTTTTGCCCATTTTCCATTCTTAGTTCAATGTTTACCTACTTTTTACTTCTGCTTACCTACTTTTACCCTTTTACCTATGCTTAAACATTTTTTGCCTTCCACTACCCATGTTTACCTTCTTTTAGCTCAGGTAATCATTTTTTTTTACCTTCTTTTGCCTATGTTTACCTTCTTTTTTACTCTGGTTTATGTTGTGCTAGCTAGTTAGTTCAGTCTTTGCCCTCCAGTATTTTGTTGCCCCCTGAAAAGTGTTAGTACAGTAAGTATTGTACCTATTACTACTTGATTGTAACGTACATCTTAGTTGTATTTTCATTAACACATTTGGAGGTTTTGAAATCACTATGTAAAATGGCTATAGCTATTCAGTAGCAAGTCAATAGCAAAGCCAATATATATTAGCATCAAGCTAACACATTTTTAGAAAAGTGAAGCCTTAGTTTACTTACGCTGGAGTGTTTTTTTGAGTCAATTTCTTTGTTGTCGTTGAAATTTGCAACATTGCCAAGAGGTAGTTTGGCTGAGTCCACTCTCAGTGCTGCTGGAGTGACTAAAAAAGTACTTGATCCGGTACCCATCCCTACCTGTCACATAAAATATTACCGACTTGAAATTTGCAGTAAATCTGTTTTTTTTTGTTTTTTTTTGCCAGGAAGAGACACATTTTCAGAAAAGGCACTGTTAAAATCTGTATTTGGATCTTCTCATGTTATTGTTTATTGTTCCAGTTTTGTTTTCATTCTCCGTCTGTCCCTCTTGTTTCCTGTTTGGTCCGTCACCACGGTTACATATTATTTCCACCTGCAAGTCTCGGTTCTTGCTAACCTGTTTCTTGTAAGCCAGCCTTTTCTGTTCACTCATTCCCGGATCCTAATTTGCCTACGCGCAACAGTGACGACCTTTGACTGGTATGTTTTTCTCGCTAGCTCATACGCTTAGCCACTTGCCATTTTAGCTCTCATGCTAATTTTGTTTTTATTTTTTTTGCCTTCGTGCCAAGTCTTAGTTCATTGTATATCCTAGCTCTCATGCTAGCTTCTTTTGTTTCCCTTTTTTTAGCTCCTGTGTTTTTGTTCCTAGCCCTTTTATTACTTTAATAAATACATTAAATCTTACCTTGTTGTGTTCCTCGCTTCGACGCATCCCTGGAAAGACGAATCTGGCAACACCATGCCAAACAAGTCTCACAGGCACAATACCAATAATTAAGGACTGTTGAAAAATTCTGTACTTTCATAGGTACGGAAGTTTGTGGATAGCCCGTAGTAAGAATTCACAGTTTGTTGCATTTGAGGTCACGTCAGTTTGCGTACTCCCCATCGGCTCAAGCACTTGGTGGGGAAACATTCCTAGCAAAAGGCTTTTAGTTAATGTAATTTTCCATGCCAAGTATGCCTGATAGAAAGCGCTAAAAAAATACAGTAAGCGCTAGTTTGATGCTAATTTACATTGGATTTACCATATAATGCTATTGACTAGCATTAGCGATTTTACATGGCGATTTGAGGTAACCTGAAAACATTTTTTTTTTTAAATCTATTTTTTAAAATATTATTCAGAATTGTAATGAAAAAATATCGCGATTCAGTTGTGAATCAATTTATTCCGACATTTTCCCTGTCGTCTACCTTTTTTACAAGTAACGTAAAAGTTTGTCACGAGACTTGTCGACGTAAAAGGTGCCCCTCCAACCTTGACTTTCTGGTGCTCCTGCCTCGGTACGGCGTCATGCATGACCTCCAGCCTGGCCTCCAGTCTGGCCGAGTGCTCCTCCGCCTCCGTGCGCAGATTCTTCTCCTGCTGGAGCTCCTGTAAGGTCTGAGCCAGCTGCTCCGACACGGCGGACAGCGCCTCCTTGTGCACGGAGATCGGCACGGCGTCCTTCAGCTGCAGGGCGTCCCGGGCTCGGCTCTCGCGCTCGGCACACAGACAGTCCAGGGCTTGGGCGGCTTCCTGGCGAGCCGCCTCCAGTTCCTCTCGGACTGAGGTCAGGGTTCGCCTGGAGCGCGCTGAAGAGACGGAAACGCGGTCAGTCACAAAAGTGGACCCTGCAAATTTACTATTGTCGCATCTGATACAATATGAAATAACATGTTTTCTCAGATCGTATTAAGCTACATTCCTAGGACCTTTTGGCTAGATTTGGGTGGATTTTTTTATTTTAACCTGATTCTCGATTCAAAGCGATTCTCGCAATGTGTTCCCTCGTACTTGCAATAACAGCTTTTCGAAACAAGTTACTGGTTACAAAAGCTGCCTTTTGGCTGCTGACGTATGACGAATACACACAGCGAGTCAGCGCCGAGATGGCTTGAAAAAATGTCTTTTTAAAAATCCATTCTTCTGTAAGAATCAGAATTTTCAAATTTTAAAAAATCGCGATTCAGTAGTAAATAAATAAATAAATAAATAAAAAAAATTCTGACATTTTTAAATGAATAAATAAATAAATATATATATGTATATACACAAATGTATACATATATAAACATATATATATATTTATTTATTCATTTATATATATATATATATATATATATTTATTCATTTAAAAATGAATATGTGTGTATATATACATATATATGTACACATATATATGTGTGTGTGTATACATATATATACAAACACATATATATATACATACACATATATATATACATATATACACACACATATATGTATATACATATATATACATATATATATGTATGTATATCATCTATGTTGCTGCTCCTCGATCTTAGCGCTGCTTTCGATACTGTCGATCATAATATTTTATTAGAACGTATCAAAACACGAATTGGTATGTCAGACTTAGCCCTGTCTTGGTTTAACTCTTATCTTACTGATAGGATGCAGTGTGTCTCCCATAACAATGTGACCTCGGACTACGTTAAGGTAACGTGTGGAGTTCCCCAGGGTTCGGTCCTTGGCCCTGCACTCTTCAGCATCTACATGCTGCCGCTAGGTGACATCATACGCAAATACGGTGTTAGCTTTCACTGTTATGCTGATGACACCCAACTCTACATGCCCCTAAAGCTGACCAACATGCCGGATTGTAGTCAGCTGGAGGCGTGTCTTAATGAAATTAAACAATGGATGTCCGCTAACTTTTTGCAACTCAACGCCAAAAAAACGGAAATGCTGATTATCGGTCCTGCTAGACACCGAACTCTATTTAATAATACAACTCTAACATTTGACAACCAAACAATTAAACAAGGCGACTCGGTAAAAAATCTGGGTATTATCTTCGACCCAACTCTCTCCTTTGAGGCACACATTAAAAGCGTTACTAAAACGGCCTTCTTTCATCTCCGCAATATCGCTAAAATTCGTTCCATTCTGTCCACTAAAGACGCTGAGATCATTATCCATGCGTTTGTTACGTCTCGCCTCGATTACTGTAACGTATTATTTTCGGGTCTCCCCATGTCTAGCATTAAAAGATTACAGTTGGTACAAAATGCGGCTGCTAGACTTTTGACAAGAACAAGAAAGTTTGATCACATTACGCCTGTACTGGCTCACCTGCACTGGCTTCCTGTGCACTTAAGATGTGACTTTAAGGTTTTACTACTTACGTATAAAATACTACATGGTCTAGCTCCATCCTATCTTGCCGATTGTATTGTACCATATGTCCCGGCAAGAAATCTGCGTTCAAAGGACTCCGGCTTATTAGTGATCCCCAAAGCCCAAAAAAAGTCTGCGGGCTGTAGAGCTTTTTCATTTCGGGCTCCAGTACTCTGGAATGCCCTCCCGGTAACAGTTCGAGATGCTACCTCAGTAGAAGCATTTAAGTCTCACCTTAAAACTCATTTGTATACTCTAGCCTTTAAATAGACTCCCTTTTTAGACCAGTTGATCTGCTGTTTCTTTTCTTTTCCCACTCTCCTTTGTGGAGGGAGTCCGGTCCGATCCGGTGGCCATGTACTGCTCGCCTGTGTATCGGCTGGGGACATCTCTGCACTGCTGATCAGCCTCCGCTTGGGATGGTTTCCTGCTGGCTCCGCTGTGAACGGGACTCTCGCTGCTGTGTTGGATCCGCTTTGGACTGGACTCTCGCGACTGTGTTGGATCCATTATGGATTGATCTTTCACAGTATCATGTTGGACCCGCTTTGGACTGGACTCTCGCGACTGTGTTGGATCCATTATGGATTGATCTTTCACAGTATCATGTTCTCATAGTCATCATTGTCACCGAAGTCCCACTGGGTCATTATTGTCACCGATGTCCCACTGGGTGTGAGTTTTCCTTGCCCTTATGTGGGCCTACCGAGGATGTCGTAGTGGTTTGTGCAGCCCTTTGAGACACTAGTGATTTAGGGCTATATAAGTAAACATTGATTGATTGATTGATATATGTATACATATATACATATATGTATACATATATATGTGTGTATATATACATACATATATATGTACACATATGTGTGTGTATACATATATATACACACACACACACATATATATACATACACATATATATACATATATACACACACATATATGTATATACATATATATATACACACACACACATATATACACACACATATATATATATATACATACATATATACACATATATATACTGTATATATATATATACATACATATGCATATATTATACAAGTAATTTTATATATATATACATATATATATGTATATATATGTACACACATATACACGCACACACACACATATATATGTGTACACACATATACACACACACACACATATATATACATATATATATATATATATATATATATATATATATATATATATATATATATATATATATATGTATATATATATATAATGTTATTCTTTTGAATTGATTAAGAATTGTTACAAATTTAAATATCAATAAAGTAGAATTTTTTTGGGGGGGGGGGGACACCCCTAGTAATAAATACAATGCTTACAGTATAAATACGTTGCAGGACCCAACAAAAGACAAGAATGGCACATTCAACTCAATGGCAAAGACTATTTCCTGACTATGGGAACAAACTGAAATGCATGCATACTTGCAAATGTAATACAGAAGTGTCAGAAAAGGAGATGTAGCAACTGGACAGCACAGTTGTTTTTATCTGCTCACTGTGTCAAAAATGCGGATTTTATCAAATCTATGACCGTATCGATTCACAGGTATCGTGAACCTGTACAGTATCGGTACCGTATCACATCTAGAAAGGTATCCATCCCTTATGGCAGGGGTCGGGAACCTTTTTGGCTGAAATATTTCAAAATGTATTTCCGTGAGAGCAATATCATATTTTTTAACACTGAATACAACTAAATGCGTGCATTTTTAAGTAAGACCAACATTTTTAGAGTATAATAAGTCTCTTATTCTTTTTAATAACATTGTTATTCTGAAGCTAACCAATAATAAATAAAATGTCATGTCTGTTGATCATGTTTTTGTTTGGCCATGTGCTGTTTGTCCTTTGGACTCTTTAAGTTCCTGTTTTTTTTCCACTCCCTTGTCTGGTTTCCTTGGTTACTCATTTTGTCCACCTGTCTCTGGTGGACAAAATGCCCGCTCACCTGCTTCCCGAGCACTAATCAGAGGCAGGATTTAAGCTCGTCTTTGCCAGTCAGTCGCCCTGTGCTGACTTGTTTCATGCCTTGCCATAGTTTCTAAAACGGCCTTCTTTCATCTCCGTAATATCGCTAAATTCGCTCCATTTTGTCCACTAAAGACGCCGAGATCATTATCCATGCGTTTGTTACGTCTCGTCTCGATTACTGTAACGTATTATTTTCGGGTCTCCCCATGTCTAGCATTAAAAGATTACAGTTGCTACAAAATGCGGCTGCTAGACTTTTGACAAGAACAAGAATGTTTGATCACATTACGCCTGTACTGGCTCACCTGCACTGGCTTCCTGTGCACTTAAGATGTGACTTTAAAGTTTTACTACTTACGTATAAAATACTACACGGTCTAGCTCCAGTCTATCTTGCCGATTGTATTGTACCATATGTCCCGGCAAGAAATCTGCGTTCAAAAGATTCCGGTTTATTAGTGATTCCTAGAGTCCAAAAAAAGTCTGCGGGCTATAGAGCGTTTTCCGTTCGGGCTCCAGTACTCTGGAATGCCCTCCCGGTAACAGTTCGAGATGCCACCTCAGTAGAAGCCTTTAAGTCTCACCTTAAAACTCATCTGTATACTCTAGCCTTTAAATAGACCTCCTTTTTAGACCAGTTGATCTGCCGTTTCTTTTCTTTCTCCTATGTCCCCCCCTCCCTTGTGGAGGGGGTCCGGTCCGATGACCATGGATGAAGTACTGGCTGTCCAGAGTCGAGACCCAGGATGGACCGCTCGTCGGGACCCAGGATGGACCGCTCGGCTGTATCGGTTGGGGACATCTCTACGCTGCTGATCCGCCTCCGCTTGAGATGGTTTCCTGTGGACGGGACTCTCGCTGCTGTCTTGGATCCGCTTTGGACTGAACTCTCGCGGCTGTGTTGGAGCCACTATGGATTGAACTTTCACAGTATCATGTTAGACCCGCTCGACATCCATTGCTTTCGGTCCCCTAGAGGGGGGGCGGGGGGTTGCCCACATCTGAGGTCCTCTCCAAGGTTTCTCATAGTCATCATTGTCACTGACGTCCCACTGGATGTGAGTTTTCCTTGCCCTTTTGTGGGTTCTTCCGAGGATGTCGTAGTCGTAATGATTTGTGCTGCCCTTTGAGACATTTGTGATTTGGGGCTATATAAATAAACATTGATTGATTGATTGGGTTTCGTGCTTCATGCCATGCCAAGTTTGATTTATGTTCTTAGTCTGTTTATGCGTTAGCTTTGTTCCTTAGCCCAAGTTGTGCCTCCGCTGTGAACGATTTTTGTTTGTATCTTTTTTTTAGTTTAAATTAAATCATGTTTTTACCTAAATGCCATGTCCCGATTAGTCCGCCTGCCTTCCCGGGAGAACGACCCCGCAGTATGCTGCAACCCCCCCCATCGTGACATAAAATACTTTTTTATTATTAATGCGACTTCTTGAACAGGTGTGGTAGAAAACGGATGGATGGATATAAATGCATGAGAATGTTTTATATCCATCCATCCATCCATCATCTTCCGCTTATCTGAGGTCGGGTCGCGGGGGCAACAGCCTAAGCAGGGAAACCCAGACTTCCCTCTCCCCAGCCACTTCGTCTAGCTCTTCCCGGGGGATCCCGAGGCGTTCCCAGGCCAGCCGGGAGACATAGTCTTCCCAACGTGTCCTGGGTCTTCCCCGTGGCCTCCTACCGGTTGGACGTGCCCTAAACACCTCCCTAGGGAGGCGTTCGGGTGGCATCCTGACCAGATGCCCGAACCACCTCATCTGGCTCCTCTCCATGTGGAGGAGCAGCGGCTTTACTTTGAGTTCCTCCCGGGAAGGCTCAACGTGTGTGAATTGACCTCTGAAGATGGGAGTTGTATCACCTAATAAGTTTTAATCGAATGTTTTATATTTTGCACGTTATTTTTAGCACTGTGATTGCCGGCGAAATTATTCATAATGATCGCGTTAAGCAATGTCAGCTAAGATTTGTCTGAGAAAGCCAGATGCAGTCATCAAAAGAGCCACATCTGGCTCTAGAACCATAGGTTCCCTACCCCTGCCTTATGGTGATGTCACAAAAAAGCTGAACAAATCGTGGTGAAATAGCTGGCTCCACCATGTTGAACATGACTTACGGGATGTGGCGGAGAGCTCGGAGCTTTCAGAGTGCTCCTCCTCTTCTTCCTCCTCCTCCTCCCCCTCTTCCTTGCCATGTGCAGGAGGAGGCCGGACTCTCTCCAGCTCCAGCAGGGCGTCGTTGAGCCTCCTGGCCACCTCCGCTCTCTCCCTGGCCAGCTGCTCACACTGGTGACCCAGGGCCACCTGCACCTCCTCCAGGTGGGAGCGCGGCACACACTTCTTCAGCTCGCCCTCCAGCTCCCCCACACGCTCCTGGAGGCCACGGACCCGGTCTCCTGATGACTCCTCCCCCTCCGCGGTCTCCAGCTCGCCAACTTTTCCGTCTCCGTGGGCAGCTTTGAGTTGCTGGACTCGCTCCGTCAGCTGTCGGATTGTGTCGGCGTCCTGAGAGTTCCGTGCGAGCGCCTCCGCCCGTCTTTTTCCAAGCTCCTCCTCCAGCTCGGCCACCCTCGCCTTCAGCTGCTGGGCCTGCGGGCCGGGGTCCCCTTCGACACACTCCACGGAGAACACCCCCAGATGCATTTGCTCCTTGAGCTGCTCCAGCTCGGACTGGGAGGAGGCCAGCTGCTCCCGGAGGCCCTGCAGCTGCTCCTGGAGAACCTCCCCACTCTCTGCACTGCAAGAAGTCAGTGTTCGAAAACAAGGAGGAAAAAAAAATACAAATTACACTTGAACTAAGCAAAATAATCTACCAGAAAAAGAAATCTGGGTTTCCAAAACAAGTCCAATTAGCTAGCCTCAATGAACCCCAAAATAGCTTCAAAGAAGTATATTCTCACTAATAACAAGTGCACTTTTCTTGGTAGAAAAAACAAATATGAGAAGTTTTTACTCAATATTTTGAAAAATGTTCTTAAATGAAGTAAATGCTAGTACCATTATCTTGACATCATGATATGTGCTCGCCATTAGATTTCTTCAAACTAGAAAACTTACACTAAAAACTAGTTCATTGTTCTTATTGGAAGGTAACAAGGCAAGTGGTTGTTACTCTCGGGGTCTCCTGGCCGCTCAGGCAAATCATATTGTCTAAAAATGCCTTTTCCCGTCCAGAACATGACATCATCGCACCAAGTGCATGCTCTTTCAGTCAATTAGAGCGCAAGAAATATATATACCTGTGAGTGTGTGTGTGTGTGTGTATATATATATATATGTGTGTGTATGTATATATGTGTGTGTATGTATATACGTATATATATGTATATATTTATATGTGTATATATATGTATGTGTATATATATATATATATGTATATATGTATGTCCATACATATATACATATATAAATATATATATATATATACACATACAAATACATACATAGTTATATATATAAATATACATACATACACACACACATATATATATATATATATACATATATATACAGGCCATAGTGGTTCTAACATGATAGTGTGAAAGTCCAGTCCATAGTGAATCTAAATAATAGTGAGAGTCCAGTCCATAGTGGATCTAACATAATGTGTGTGTATGTATATATGTATATATATGTATATTTCTATATGTGTATATATATATATGTACATACAGTATATATATAAATAAATACATATATATGTGTATATATATATATATATATATATATATATATATATATATTATATTTATATATATATATATATACACATACATACCCCCCCAAGAGTCCAGTTCATAGTGGATCTAACATAATCGTGAGAGTCTAGTCCATAGTGGATCCAACATAATAGTGTGAGAGTTCAGTCCATAGTGGATCTAACATAATAGTGAGTGTCCAGGCCATAGTGGATCTACGATAATAGAGTGAGAGTCCAGTCCGTAGTGGATCTAACATAATAGTGTGAGAGTCTAGTCCATAGTGGATCTAACATAATAGTGAGAGTCCAGTCCATAGTGGATCTAACATAATAGTGAGTGTCCAGGCCATAGTGGATCTACGATAATAGAGTGAGAGTCCAGTCCGTAGTGGATCTAACATAATAGTGTGAGAGTCTAGTCCATAGTGGATCTAACATAATAGTGAGAGTCCAGTCCATAGTGGATCTAACATAATAGTGAGTGTCCAGGCCATAGTGGATCTACGATAATAGAGTGAGAGTCCAGTCCATAGTGGATCTAACATAATAATGAGAGTACAGTTCATAGTGGATCTAACATAATAGTGAGAGTCCAGTCCATAGTGGATCTAACATAATAGTGTGAGAGTCCAGTCCATAGTGGATCTAACATAATCGTGTGAGAGTCCAGTCAATAGTGGATCTAACATAATAATGAGAGTACAGTTCATAGTGGATCTAACATAATAGTGAGAGTCCAGTCCATAGTGGATCTAACATAATAGTGAGAGTCCAGTCCATAGTGGATCTAACATAATAGTGTGAGTCCAGTCCATAGTGGATCTAACATAATAGTGTGTGAGTCCAGTCCATAGTGGATCTAACATAATCGTGTGAGAGTCCAGTCCATAGTGGAGCTCACATGATAGTGTGAGAGTCCAGTCCATAGTGGATCTAACATAATCGTGAGAGTCTAGTCCATAGTGGATCTAACATAATAGTGTGAGAGTCCAGTCCATAGTGGATCTAACATAATAGTGAGAGTCCAGGCCATAGTGGATCTACGATAATAGTGTGAGAGTCCAGTCCATAGTGGATCTAACATAATAATGAGAGTACAGTTCATAGTGGATCTAACATAATAGTGAGAGTCCAGTCCATAGTGGATCTAACATAATAGTGTGAGAGTCCAGTCCATAGTGGATCTAACATAATAATGAGAGTACAGTTCATAGTGGATCTAACATAATAGTGAGAGGCCAGTCCATAGTGGATCTAACATAATAGTGTGAGAGTCCAGTCCATAGTGGAGCTCACATGATAGTGTGAGAGTCCAGTCCATAGTGGATCTAACATAATCGTGAGAGTCTAGTCCATAGTGGATCTAACATAATAGTGTGAGAGTCCAGTCCATAGTGGATCTAACATAATAGTGAGAGTCCAGGCCATAGTGGATCTACGATAATAGTGTGAGAGTCCAGTCCATAGTGGATCTAACATAATAGTGTGAGAGTCCAGTCCATAGTGGATCTAACATAATATTAGGAGTCCAGGCCATAGTCGATCTAACATAATAGTATGAGTCCAGTCCATAGTGGATTTAACATAATAGTGAAAGTCCAGTCCATAGTGGATCTAACATAATCGTGAGAGTCCAGTCCATAGTGGATCCAACATAATAGTAAGAGTCCAGGCCATAGTGGTTCTGACATAATAGTGTGAAAGTCCAGTCCATAGTGGATCTAACATAATAATGAGAGAGTCCAGTCCATAGTGGATCTAACATAATAATGAGAGTACAGTTCATAGTGGATCTAACATAATAGTGAGAGTCCAGTCCATAGTGGATCTAACATAATAATGAGAGTACAGTTCATAGTGGATCTAACATAATAGTGAGAGTCCAGTCCATAGTGGATCCAACATAATAGTAAGAGTCCAGGCCATAGTGGTTCTGACATAATAGTGTGAAAGTCCAGTCCATAGTGGATCTAACATAATAGTGTGAGAGTCCAGTCCATAGTGGATCCAACATAATAGTGAAAGTCCAGTCCATAGTGGATCTAACATAATATTAGGAGTCCAGGCCATAGTGGAGCTAACATAATAGTATGAGTCCAGTCCATAGTGGATCTAACATAATAGTGTGAGAGTCCAGTCCATAGTGGATCTAACATAATAGTGAGAGTCCAGTCCATAGTGGATCTAACATAATAGTAAGAGTCCAGTCCATAGTGGATCTAACATAATAGTAAGAGTCCAGGCCATAGTGGTTCTTACATAATAGTGTGAAAGTCCAGTCCATAGTGGATCTAAATAATAGTGAGAGTCCAGTCCATAGTGGATCTGACATAATAGTGAGAGTACAGTCCATAGTGGATCTAACATAATAGTGTGAGAGTCCAGTCCATACTGGATCTAACATAATAGTGTGAGAGTCCAGTCCATAGTGGATCTAACATAATAGTGAGAGTCCAGTCCATAGTGGATCTAACATAATAGTGAGAGTACAGTCCATAGTGGATCTCACATAATAGTGAGAGTACAGTCCATAGTGGATCTCACATAATAGTGTGAGAGTACAGTCCATAGTGGATCTCACATAATAGTGTGAGAGTCCAGTCCATAGTGGGCCAGCAGCAAGTCTTACTGTTCCTCCGGCACATTAGACGCCCTATTGGACGTCTGGGCCTGGGTCAAGCGCTCCTGTAGGGCCTCCAACTCCTTCCTGACTTCCTCATACTGGACTAAGGGTACAAACTCTGGGCCTGGGTTCTGCATGTCGGTGTCGTCCTTCTCAAACATCTCCAAAACCTGTGCGGCAAAGACGGATCAAGTAAAGAAAGGCCACGTTGGGTGCGGATAAAACCGGAACTGGAGACCAAACCTGCACTTTGAGGACCAGCTCAGCGTTCTGAGAGGCCAGCTCCTCTATTTGTTTCTGCAATTCTTCCACGGCTGCTTCCGAGGAGGTCCGGTCTGGACCAGGTGAGGCTCTGGACCGCTTGGAGAGCAACCTCTCTGAAGGACGCCACAACATTACAAGCACAGTAAAGTCAGACTGCGAGACGGGAGATGGCACACCTGAGAACATGTCGTCCAGATCCTCAGAGTCGATGGCGCCCACGCCGTTGACTCCCTTCCGCTCCTCGATCAACTTGTCCCGCTCCGCCTCCGCCTCTTTCAGGCGCCGCTTGAGTGCGGACAACTACGGAGGTGACAAACCCGACTTACTAACCCTAACTTGGCATTGGTGGTGTGGTGGCGGCGCAGTACCTCCCCCAAGGCAGAGAGGGCGCTCTGTTGCTGCTGCTCCAAGGCTTTGATCCTCTGGAGGAGTCGGCCTCTCTCCAGGCGGAGACGGCGGATCTCCTCAAACACCTCCTCGTCCTCCACCTTATGGAAGGATAGTTCGAGGAACTTTAGCGTGAGAACTTTCAGGACCGTGAAGCGGCAAAGACCTGATGCGGTCCTGGAGGCGGAGGAGAGGGAGTGGGGCGCTCAGGCGACTGGGCGCTGGGAGCGGGACTACGCGGGTACGGGGTGGGCGGCAAACCCTTGAGGATCAGAAAAACACTTCAGATTAATAGTATTACTATTTGTATTACTGCTGTCAAATTAATGTTTTAAAACCACATTAAAGGCCTACTGAAACCCAACTACTAGCGACCACGCAGTCTGATAGTTTATATATCAATGATGAAATATTAACATTGCAACACATGCCAATACGGCCGCTTTAGTTTACTAAATTACAATTTTAAATTTCCTTCGGAGTTTCCTGTTGAAAACGTCGCGGAATGATGACTCGTGTTTGTGACGTTATTGGTTGGAGGGGACATTTAGCCCAGCATCACATAATTACACAGTATTTTGGACATCTGTGTTGCTGAATCTTTTGCAATTTGTTCAATTAATAATGGAGACGTCAAAGAAGAATGCTGTTGGTGGAAAGCGGTGTATTGCAGCTGCCTTTAGCACCGAAACACAGCCGGTGTTTCTTTGTTCGTTGTGAAGCTTTAACACAGAGCGGTCAAGTTAAAATGTTTCTCTACGTCAACCAGCAAGTTTTTGGATTGGAAAGTTGTGATATTAAGTCGGCTCTTACCGGAGACTTGAGTGGATTACGCGACCTCATCCTGCAGCTTAAAAAGGCAGCTGTGATCTTGGCTCCTCGGCTTCTCTCAGAGATACTGGCGTTCACCGCAGCCATCCGACTTTCAGGTATGACTTTATAATCTCACTAAAATACTATTAACACAATAAGCAGATAAGGGATTTTCCAGAATTATCCGAGTAAATGTGTCTAATTACATCTGAAATGCTCCCACTGCCGCCGCTTTGAGCCGTCGCCTTTTTTTTTTTTTTTCACTCTAACTTTCCTCATCCAACTAAACTTTTTCTGATTACATTCCGATTTTTTTGGGTCGTTTTTTTTTTTTTTTTTACATTTTTCCTGTTTATTTTTTTGGACTGGATATGTTTTTAGTTGAAAATTCACAACTTTAAAAATATTTAAAAACACATTAGGTTTATTTGCACAAAGGATTAGTTATCAGATCGGTATCGTTGATACCAACCTAAGTTTTAGTCGGTATCGAATCAGAAGGAAAATCAGTGACATTCAAACATTCTGCCTGTACAAAAATATTAATGTTCAGTGTTTATTATTGTTGTAGTAATGTTACAAATTAATAAATTCATAAGTTAGTATTGTTTTATTTTTTAATGAACTAACTGACTAAACTTTTTTCATAATTTAAGTATACTTTATGTTTATTTTGAGCCTGTCTAATATTTTAGATCACCTTTCCACCCAGGGCCACATACTGAAAAGTCAAAATACTTAAAACAGATATTATATATATATATATATATATATATATATATATATATATATATATATATATGTAAAGACAAAACTTTGTGTTATAGGGTATTATTGTTAATTATGACTATTTGTGGGGTTTTTTTCAATATTTTGCTAATTTTTCATACATTTTAACTGTTATTTTTTAGCTGTATATGATAATATTTCAAAACACACGACTTGTTACATTTCAGCAGACACGTTAGTTTGTGCAAATATATCAGTTTTGGATCGGTATCACCGATACCAGACTGAAGTTTACTCGGTATTGGATCGCAAGGAAGATCAGTGCAATTGAAACATTCTACATGTAGGAAAATATTGACCTTCAATTAGATATTTAAAAGTGTTTGTTATTGTTGTTATCATTTTCTAAGTAATTAATTCATAAGTTGGTATTATTTTATTTTTTCTATCAACTAACTAACTAAACTTTGGTTATATTGTAAGTATAATTGATTTTATTTTGAGCCTTTCTAATATTTTAGGGCCACATGCTGAAAAGTCAAAATGCTAAAAAAAAAGATATTTTATCAATTTAAAGACAAAACGTTGTGTTATCGTTGACGAAGTATGTTATTATTAACTATTAGTTAAAAATTGTCAGCTTTTTCTCATTACGTTCCGATTTTTTTGCTCGTTTTCTTAAATTTTTACAGTTATTTTGTTTACATAAATATGTTATTATTTGAAAACACACAACTTTTACAATTTTAGCAGACATATAAGTTATATTTTGTGTCCGGATCATGTTTTTGTTATGTTCTGTTAGTTTTTGACCCCCTTAGTTCCTGTTTTGTGCACTCCTGGGTTTATTTTGGTCACCATGGGGATTAATTGGGTTCACCTGCCTCTGGTTAGGGGTCCCACGCTAAGCTGCTGTCAACCACTAATCAGAGAGCTATTTATTCACCTTGCTCGCCACACTCAGGCTGTTGTCATTCTGTCTCGGCGGGGATTTCGCAGCTTACTGCGGGGTTCGTTCTCCCTCAATGCAGACGGACCACTCTGGACAAAGCGTGCAGGTAAGAACATGATTCATTCCTCCAAATACCAAAGTAGTATAAACAAAACGGAACACAAGGCGAAGGCACAATGTGCTGATCGCACTTGGAGCTAATGCCACCTCTTAGCATGGACTAGGGACAAGCAAAACTCAGGGAACTGTGGCATGAAACAAAACTTGCGTAGCAGGTTGCGTGAAGCAAATAACTGGAGACAAGGCAAAACTCACGTAACTGGTGCACGTAGCAAACAATGACGCCAGACGGAGTGTGGCGAGCAAGGTGAATAAACATACTTGCCAACCCTCCCGGATTTTCCGGGAGACTCCCAAAATTCAGCGCCTCTCCCAAAAACCTCCCGGGACAAATTTTGTCCCGAAAATCTCACGGAATTCAGGCGGAGCTGGAAGCCACGCCCCCTCCAGCTCCATGCGGACCTGAGTGAGGACAGCCTTTTTTCCCGTCCGCTTTCCCACGATATAAACAGCGAGTTCTTGCGTTCTTATGGGGGGTTTATTGTTAGGCAGTTTCATTAACGTCCTCCCAGCGCGGTAACAACACACAACAACAGCAGTCACATTTTCGTCTACCGTAAAGCAGTTCGTCTGCCGTAAACAGCAATGTTGTGACACTCTTAAACAGGACAATATTGCCATCTAATCTACATGCATATGTGACAATAACATCTACAGCTTTTAGAGACTGCAGTGCACAACTGCGCACACAAGGAGACGAAGATGGAAGATTCCAGAATTTGATGATGAAAACACTTTTGTGCGTGCCACACAGCAATGCATCATCAGAGAGGGTGTTCAGCATGGTTAGAAAAATAGTGACAGCGAATAGAACAAGGATGGACAAATCAACCCTTAACTCAACAATGAGTACATGAGTGTTATGTGTGTGTATATGTGTAAATAAATGAACACTGAAATTCAAGTTTATATATATATATATATATATATATATATATATATATATATATATATATATATATATATATATATATGTATGTATGTATAGCTAGAATTCACTGAAAGTGAAGTATTTCTATATATATATATATATATATATATATATATATAGGAAATACTTGACTTGGTGAATTCTAGCTGTAAATATAGTCCTCCCCTCTTAACCACGCCCCCAACCACTCCTCCATCCCACCCCCCCCGACCACGCCCACCCACCCCCACCTCCCGAAATCGGAGGTTTCAAGGTTGACAAGTATGTGAATAAATCGCTCTCTGGTTAGTGGTTGACAGCAGTTGAGCGCGGGACCCCTCACCAGAGGCAGGTGAACCCAATTAATCCCCATGGTGACCAAAATAAATCCAAGAGTGCACAAAACAGGAACTAAGGGAGTCAAAAACTAACAAAACATAAGAAAAACCTGATCCGGACCACGGATCATGACAATTTGCACAAGGTATCAGATCAGTATCACCGATACCGGCCTGATTTTTGAAAAAAATCAGTTGTATCGCACATCAGTATCATACATAAATATAATTAAATTTATTTTCAAAATTAACGGGAGAAATATTTAAAATAAAAAAAATACATAATTGAGCTGTGACTGTACATATTTAATGGAATTTTTCATTTTGAGATTATTTAGATATACATGAAGGACATAATAATAATAATGTTTCACACCTGGAACGGAGCGCGGGGTGGAGGCGGGGCTTTCCTTTTGCGTGGGCTGGTCCCCCCTTGTGAGGACCCCGAGTGGTTGTGCAGGCTCTGCAGTGCAGTAATAAGACTCGTCAAAGACCGAGGACAGCCGTGCAAAACAAGGCAGAGAAGAAGAAAAGCACAACAACACAAAATAGCCTCACGTTGGACATAGGGCTGGGCGATAAAACAATATCAGAATACATCACCATACTCATGTAATCAATAAAATGTTGAATATATTTTGCTCCCGGTCCTTGTTTTCCATAATTCATAACTATATCCATAATTATCAATATAGAAGATACAGTTCTCAGCCCTAATTGGACAAGATGATGTGGTTACCTCCTCGCCTGTAGCCTCAGAAGCTACGCAAGCAGAGGATAGGAGAGACAAAAAGTTCATGTTACGTTATATAAACATTCATTTCCTGCTTTCATTTTTTTTGTCTTTTTGCAAATACCGTATTTCCTTGAATTGCCGCCGGGGCGCTAATTAATTTAAAACCTCTTCTCACTCCGGCGTTTACCAAACGCATGTGGCAGGGTTTCCCACACATTCATTTATTTGTGGCCGCCCGCCACGAAAGAATTACGGCCGCCACAAAAAATAAAATAAAAAATTAAAAAATAATTAATTTAAAAAAAAAAAAATTTCGGCTTTTGACTCGCTCGACCGCTCATGAAAGCAACGGGACTCTGTCTGTGAATGAAGCTTGTAGTTACATATTATACAAATATGTAAATATTATATAAAAATGTATGTAATCCTCCATGTTAAAATTGCAAGCGAGAGGAAAAAATAAGCGATCGCTGCTCACTCTTGCTGCTTGTTGTCACTTCTTCTGCAGCCGAGTAGTCGCAAGAAGGATCACTAGCGCCCTCTACCACCAGGAGGCGGGAGTCATTGATAAAACATAGCTGCTTACTGTTCTTTTTAGCATATTCAATGGCTTGGACCTTAAATCCTAATGAATAGCTCTCAATCTTCTTCCCTTTATGCGATTTCAAATGATTGAAATCAGCCTCCTCCATTTTGAAAATGATGACAGGGGAAGTGTCACTCGTGACGTGACGAGTTTGACCCGGTGGAAATTCTAGACATGCGCTAATAAAAACAAAATTTTGCGAAACGAGTTCTAACCGGCGTTAATCCTGATCCGGCGGTAATGCTAAGCATGCGGTAATTATTTTGCGAAACGAGTTTGACCCGACAGTAATTCTAGGCAGGCGCATACTGTATACCCGGCGGCAATTCAAGGAAATACGGTAGTTCACAAAAGAATACGGGACCTAATACGGTACCTGGGGGTGCCCCATTCTTCAACATGTGCCCGATGTGAGGGCTGTTGGCGCCGTACTCAGCCGGGCCGTTTCCGAGGGCGTCGACCAGCTGGGTGTTAGCCCCGCCCCTCAACAGGGCCGCCACTGTGTCCGCGCTGTCGCTCTCGCAGGCCAACATCAACGCGGTCCTGGCGGAAACATTCTTTGTCAGCTACATGAAGTGCTACATGACCAATAGTAGGCCCCATTCTTTGCTGTCATAGAAACACATTTTGAAGTCTATATTCAGGATCGTTAATGCTATATAGAAAATTCCCGTGGAAATGTTGATGGGCCTGTTATCTGTGCCCTGGACCTCTCGCCGGGGGGATCGCTGGAGGCCGCCGTGCTTGTCAGAATCCGTGAGTTTTTGGTGTAACTGTACAAAAGAGAGCTGCAGTGCTTGCCTAAAATGTTAGCATGCTTACAAGAAATTGCTAGCACGATGGTGTTAGAATAATTGTTTCTAAATTATCACCAAAAAACTTTGTATTACATTGTGTTCCCGACAAGAACACAAAAAGATGAAACCTTCCAAGAAGAATGCTCGTAAAACTCCACTCGGACTTCCAAGCGGACAGATGGCAGGATCTGCCCCACTTCCAGAAGAACTCTTTTTGAAGTATTTTTACGAACTTTTTCAACTAGTTTATGGGACTCTCGTTGAACGATTTGATGGAACTCTTCGGGAACCGAAGGCAACGCTGTTTACGACCCACTTCCCTGAGGAAGCAGCTGTGGGAAGTAGGGGGGGAAAGTCAAATAAAGAAGGCGGAGTACGATCTTGGGGCAGAGGGTGGTGCAGGACTGTACAAACAGTGTACAGTGGCCATGTCTTTCCTCAGATCTGAGTCCAAATTTATTTCTGTCTGTGTTTGATTCTTTGCCTTTTGTCTTGTTTAACAAATGTCATCAGTGTTTGAACCTGACAGAATGCATGCTAACAGTTAGCATGTCTCACATTTCAAGCAACACGGCTCTAAGGGGAAATAGAGGAAAAAAGTGTAAAATTTGATGAAATTTTTTTCTGCGATCTGTCACGTTTTAGCATTCAATCAGACATCATTGTGAGGGTTTGTATTAGTCTTCCATATACCGGCCCCCAGACACTTTTGTTTCCCTCTAAATTTGGCCCCTGAATCAAAATAATTGCCCAGGCTTGATATAGTGGAACACGGAGATGATTTAGGAAGTAATTCAGGAATCAAACATGAGGACTTTTAGTCGCAGACCGCATATTTAACTGTTTCTAACAACTTGCACACCCAGAACCCATCCATCCATCCAGTTTTCTGCCGCTTATCCCTTTTGAGGTCGCGGGGGGTGCTGCAGCCTATCTCAGCTGCATTCGGGCGGAAGGCGGGGTACACGCTGGACAAGTCCCCACCTCATCACAGGGCCAACACAGATAGACAATATTCACAAACTAGGGCCCATTTAGTGTTGCTAATCAACCTATCCACAGGTGCATGTCTTTGGAAGTGGGAGGGGCCTATCCACAGGTGCATGTCTTTGGAAGTGGGAGGGGCCTATCCCCAGATGCATGACTTCGGAGGTGGGAGGGGCCTATCCCCAGGTGCATGTCTTTGGAGGTGGGAGGGGCCTATCCCCAGGTGCATGTCTTTGGAGGTGGGAGGAAGCCGGAGTACCCGGAAGGAAGCCACGCATTCACGGGGAGAACATGCAAACTCCACACAGAAAGATCCCGAGCCCGGGATTGAACCCAGGACCTTCGTATTGTGAGGCAAGTGCACTAACCCCTGTTCCACCGTGCTGCCTCACCCAGAACTATACAAACCAAAATAATTTGTACACCAAATTGAGAAATAGTGTCAGGAGAGACATGTTTAAGGCAAAGTTTGACTCATAAAGGGAAAGTTGTTGATTCCTGCTGGAAGTTGACCAAACACCCTGCAAACCAAACCCAAATGTTGCCTTCACGAATCGTTCCTGTCTTCCCCCACTGATGGTCTTAGGAGCTTTGCAGCAGTCCCGCACCCCCACCCTCCCCCCACCCCACCTGTCCACACTTCAGCAGCTGCTGCAGACACAAACACAACTTCTGCTGCAACCGCTGACAGACACACAACTTCTGCTACAGCCGCAGAAAGACAAAACTTCTGCTACAGCCACAGAAAGACACACAACTTATGCTACAGCCACAGAAAGACACACAACTTCTGCTACAGTCGCAGAAAAACACAACTTCTGTTACAGCCACAGAAAGACACACAACTTCTGTTACAGCAACAGAAAGACACAACTTCTGCTACAGCCACAGAAAGACACACAACTTATGCTACAGCCACAGAAAGACACACAACTTCTGCTACAGTCGCAGAAAAACACAACTTCTGTTACAGCCACAGAAAGACACACAACTTCTGTTACAGCAACAGAAAGACACAACTTCTGCTACAGTCGCAGACAGACGAAGACACACAACTTCTGCTACAGCCACAGAAAGACACAACTTCTGCTACAGTCGCAGACAGACACAGACAGACACAGACAGACACACAACTTCTGCTACAGCCATAGACACACACACAACTTCTGCTACAGCCGCAGAAACACACAACTTCTGCTACAGCCGCAGACAGACACACAACTTCTGCTACAGCCGCAGAAAGACACAACTTCTGCTACAGTCACAGATAGACACTGACAGACACAGGACTTCTGCTACAGCCGCAGACAGACACACAACTTCTGCTACAGCCACAGACAGACACTGACAGACACACAGCTTCTGCTACAGCCGCAGAAAGACAAAACTTCTGCTACAGTCGCAGAAAGACACAACTTCTGCTACAGCTGCAGAAAGACACAACTTCTGCTACAGCCGCAGACAAACACTGACAGACACACAGCTTCTACTACAGCAACAGAAAGACACAACTTCTGTTACAGCCACAGAAAGACACACAACTTATGCTACAGCCACAGAAAGACACACAACTTCTGCTACAGTCGCAGAAAAACACAACTTCTGTTACAGCCACAGAAAGACACACAACTTCTGTTACAGCAACAGAAAGACACAACTTCTGCTACAGTCGCAGACAGACGAAGACACACAACTTCTGCTACAGCCACAGAAAGACACAACTTCTGCTACAGTCGCAGACAGACACAGACAGACACAGACAGACACACAACTTCTGCTACAGCCATAGACACACACACAACTTCTGCTACAGCCGCAGAAACACACAACTTCTGCTACAGCCGCAGACAGACACACAACTTCTGCTACAGCCGCAGAAAGACACAACTTCTGCTACAGTCACAGATAGACACTGACAGACACAGGACTTCTGCTACAGCCGCAGACAGACACACAACTTCTGCTACAGCCACAGACAGACACTGACAGACACACAGCTTCTGCTACAGCCGCAGAAAGACAAAACTTCTGCTACAGTCGCAGAAAGACACAACTTCTGCTACAGCTGCAGAAAGACACAACTTCTGCTACAGCCGCAGACAAACACTGACAGACACACAGCTTCTACTACAGCCACAGAAAGACACAACTTCTGCTACAGTCACAGATAGACACTGACAGACACAGAACTTCTGCTACAGCCACAGACAGACACAACTTCTGCTACAGCCACAGAAAGACACAATTTCTGCTACAGCCGCAGAAAGACACAACTTCTGCTACAGCCACAGAAAGACATAACTTCTGCTAAAGTCACAGAAAGACACAACTTCTGCTATAGCCACAGAGAGACACAACTTCTGCTACAACCACAGAAAGACACAACTTCTGCTACAGTCACAGAAAGACACAACTTCTGCTATAGCCACAGAAAGACACAACTTCTGCTACAGCCACAGAAAGACACAACTTCTGCTACAGTCACAGAAGGACACAACTTCTGCTACAGTCACAGAAAGACACAACTTCTGCTACAGCTGCAGAAAGACACAACTTCTGCTACAGCCGCAGACAAACACTGACAGACACAACTTCTGCTACAGCCACAGAAAGACACAATTTCTGCTACAGTCACAGAAAGACACAACTTCTGCTATAGCCACAGAAAGACACAACTTCTGCTACAGCCACAGAAAGACACAACTTCTGCTACAGCCACAGAAAGACACAACTTCTGCTACAGCTGCAGAAAGACACAACTTCTGCTACAGCCGCAGACAAACACTGACAGACACAACTTCTGCTACAGCCACAGAAAGACACAACTTCTGCTACAGCCACAGAAAGACACAACTTCTGCTACAGCCACAGAAAGACACAACTTCTGCTACAGTCACAGATAGACACTGACAGACACAGAACTTCTGCTACAGCCACAGACAGACACAACTTCTGCTACAGTCGCAGATAGACACTGACAGACACACAACTTATGCTAGAGCCGCAGAAAGACACAACTTCCGCTACAGTCACAGACAGACACAGACAGACACACAACTTGTGCTACAGCCACAGAAAGACATAATTTTTGCTACAGCCACAGAAAGACACAACTTCTGCTACAGTCGCAGACAGACACTGACAGACACACAACTTATGCTAGAGCCGCAGAAAGACACAAATTCCGCTACAGTCGCAGACAGACACAGACAGACACACAACTTCTGCTACAGCCGCAGAAAGACACAACTTCTGCTACAGTCGCAGAAAGACACAACTTCTGCTACAGACGCAGAAAGACAACTTTTGCTACAGCCGCAGACAGACACTGACAGACACACAAATTCTGCTACAGCCGCAGAAAGACGCAACTTCTGCTACAGCCGCAGACAGACACACAACTTCCACAAGTGGTTGTGGGTGCTGGCACACAGGAAGTGTTGTGTACCTGCCCTGCCGGCACACAGGAAGTGTTGTGTACCTGCCCTGCCAGCACACAGGAAGTGTTGTGTACCTGCCCTGCTTGTCCTGCATGTTTACTTCGGCGCCTCGATCCAGCAAAAAAGCACACAGCTTGTCTCGACTCATCTGGGCTGCAAGGATGAGGGCGGTGGCTCCATCCTTGAAGACAACACAAACATTTTTAAAGAGGCAATGCGACAAGTATTTTTTTTCATCAGCAATAGTTCTTAACCTTTTTGAGCAAATATTAGCACTGCACATCATCTTACACCTCATTTGAATCATATTCAATAATCATGTGGAACACAATTGCAGTTTAAAACTTATCATATGATCAACTACAAATCCCGTTTCCATATGAGTTGGGAAATTGTGTTCGATGTAAATATAAACAGAATACAATGATTTGCAAATCATTTTCAAGCCATATTCAGTTGAATATGCTACAAAGACAACATATTTGATGTTCAAACGGATAAACATTTTTTTGTTTGCAAATAGTCATTAACTTTAGAATTTTATGCCAGCAACACGTGAAAAAGAAGTTGGGAAAGGTGGCAATAAACACTGATAACGTTAAGGAATGCTCATCAAACACTTATATGGAACATCCCACAGGTGTGCAGGTTAATTGAGAACAGGTGGGTGCCATGATTGGGTATAAAAGCAGCTTCCATGAAATGCTAAGTAATTCACAAACAAGGATGGGGCGAGGGTCACCACTTTGTAAGCAAATTGTTGAACAGTTTTAGTACAACATTTCTCAACGAGCTATTGCAAGGAATTTAGGGATTTTACCATCTACGGTCCGTAAAATCATCAAAAAGTTCAGAGATTCTGGAGAAATCACTGCACGTAAGCCATGATATTACAGACTTTTGATCCCTCAGGCGGTACTGCATCAAAAACCGACATCAGTGTGTAAAGGATTTGACCACATGGGCTCAGGAACACTTCGTAAAACCACTGTCAGTAACTACAGTTGGTTGCTACATCTGCAAGTGCGAGTTAAAACTCTGCTATGCAAAGCAAAACCCATTTATCAACAACACCCAGGAACGCCGTTGGCTTTGCTGCGCCCGAGCTCATCTAAGATGGACTGATGCAAAGTGGAAAAGTATTCTGTGGTCTGACGAGTCCACATTTCAAATTATATTTGGAAACTGTGGACGTGGTGTCCTCCGGAACAAAGAGGAAAATAACCATCCGGATTGTTATAGGTGCAAAGTTCAAAAGCCAGCATCTGTGATGGTATGGGGGTGTATTAGTGCCCAAGGCATGGGTAACTTACACATCTGTGAAGACACCATTAATGCTCAATGGTCCATACAGGTTTTGGAACATTATATGTTGTCATCCAAGCAACGTTATCATGGACGCCCCTGTTTATTTCAGCAAGACAATGCCAAGACACGTGATACAACAGTGTGGCTTCGTAGTAAAAGAGTGCGGGTACTTTCCTGGCCCGCCTGCAGTCCAGACCTGTCTCCCATGGAAAATGTGTGGCGCAATTTGAAGCGTAAAATACGACAGCGGAGACCCCAGACTGTTGAACGACTGAAGCTCTACATAAAACCAGAATGGGAAAAAAATCCATTTTCAAAGCTTCAACAATTAGTTTCCTCAGTTCCCAAACGTTTATTGAGTGTTGTTTAAAGAAAAGGTGATGTAACACAGTAGTGAACATGCCCTTTCCCAACTACTTTGGCACATGTTGCAGCCATGAAATTCTAAGTTAATTATTATTTGCAAAAAAAAAATAAAGTTTATGAGTTTGAACATCAAACATCTTGTCTTTGAAGTGTATTCAATTGAATATGGGTTGAAAATGATTTGCAAATCATTGATTCCGTTTATATTTACATCTAACACAATTTCCCAACTCATATGGAAACAGGGTTTGTCCATTAAATAAATGATTAATTCCAATATTCATAAATTCATGACACATTTCAGTAGTTATGTATTTATTTGTTTGTTCGGACTCTCAATATGCAATAAATACAAATATATATTCTTCTTAGATAAACTGCCTGTAGAATTAAAGTGCAAATGAAAATACGGCTTCACCACTTAGGTCATAATTTTTGCGCTGAAGCATTTCAACTTCTTCTGATTGTTTGAGCTGTTCGTGCGTCACTCAGTCCACCGACTGACGCATTACTGCCACAAGTGGCGGAAATGTGTATCACAACGGACTGGCTTTAACTTACCCCGTCCTGGATGTCGAGCTTGGCTTTAAAGTCCCACAGGATTTCGGTACAGGACAAACAGCCGCTGACCGCTATGAGACAAAATTGTTGAAGACATTTACTTACAGACAACAACGTAGTTAGTTTTTTTTTGTGTTCTTTGATTTTGTAAAAGGTATAATGACTCAGATATATTTCCATAAAGAAAAGATTGAAAAATATCGGTATATGCTTGATAATTCCTGGCATCCGGGATCGATACTGGTACTTAACGGTACCAATTTTTGGTACTTCTCTGTGCTATCATGTGTTCACTTTGTAAACAAATGCATGAGTGAATTGTTTAAGAACATTTGACAACCACCTATTGCAAGGAATTCAGGGATTTCACATCTACGCTCCATAATATCCTAAAAAGGTTCAGAGAATCTGGAAAAAAAAACTGCATGTGAGCCATGATATTACGGACCTTTGATGCCTCAAAAAGCGACATCAGTGTGTAAAGGGTATCGCCACACGGGCTCAGGAACACTTC
>NC_084632.1:8075131-8097631 GCF_033978795.1 Nerophis ophidion
TGTTCATTTCCTTGCTTCTTGTCCTGTTTAATAGATGTCATCAGTGTTTGAACCTGACACTCTGTTTGATTATTTGCTTCTTGTCCTGTTTAATAGATGCCATCAGTGTTTGAACCTGACATCATTGTTATTATTAATTCATTATATGTATACATAGATAGATATAGCCGCCCCCAGACACATTTTTTTCTCTAAATTTGGACCCCCGAGTCAAAATAATTGCCCAAGCCTGGTATACTCAGTTGTATTGACAACTGTATTGAACATGTGTTTGGTATTTTCTTGAATGTAATGACAATAAAGCTAGTCTAGTCTATTATAACGCTGTTTAAAAATAAACATTGTTGCATTGGCTTTGCATCAAATCAGATTGTTTACTGGGTAATACCAGATCTAATGTTCAGCCTATATTTTTTCAAACTAAAATGGGTGGATAATGACGACACATTTGAGTATTATAGTCCATTGCACTTACGCCGACTTGCCCTCAGCATCCAGCTTGGTGGGACACAGGCCTTTTTTAAGGATGAGGGCGGACACTTTGTCGGCATCGTTCTGCTCCACAGCCTGCAGGAGTCTCTCGTCACTTTTGCACCAGTCCTGGCTCTAAAAGGACCCAACCAGAACAGCAAACTCATCACACGCACACACACACACACACACACACACACACACACACAAAACAATGCACAAAACATTTTGGCACCAGGATTGCTACAAAAGAAGGATACATACTGGGAGTGGCTGTAGGTTGAGACAAGTAAAAAAGCTCTTCATCAGGCTAAGAACAGGCTTCTCAGGATCCATACTTTGCTATACTCGCCTCTTTAGAAAGCCCTAAAAGCTCATCCCCAACCCCCCCCCCCCCCCCCCCCCGCCCTCCCCTGGTTGCTACAAGCGAGGAAAGCTGGCAGCCCCAAAACTGAGTGTCCTTGCAGCGATGTGAGGACTCAGCACAAAGACCAGAAGCATGCTGGCTGCAAGTTTGGGTGTTCGGTCACGGGGATAAAGCGACAACAAATATCCTCTTTCAGGTGTTAATAAAAGGCAGGGTGTCCAAGTGTGGGGCGGGGGGCCATTTGAGGCCCGCGGCTATTTTCTAACGGCAAGTTCTAAAAATACCATAAACAAAGTGGAATAAAAGAGCAGACAGGTGAACTGTAACAAGACGAAAAAGTTGCAATGTGGACTTTAGTAAAACAAAGCTGCCATTAAGCTGTTTTTTATTAATCGCTCAAAAAATAATAATGCATCAAAATCAGTGTTGTTACGAATTATTGGCCTATTCAAGGCTCCAATTATTTCACATCAAAAATTGCACTTTTATATATTTTTTGTGGAAAACATTGCATACTTTTGTGTTTGCCATAAAACAACAGTTTTTTTTTTGTTTTTTTTTTTTTTGTTTTACTTAAAGGGCATAGCACAAACAAACAAAATAAAACCATGAAAAAAAAAAATAATAATTAAAAATAATCGACCGATAGATCTGAAGTTGATCTCGAGACTTAAGCGTTGGAATAAAAAATAAATAAATAAATTAGGGCTGGGCAAATTAATGCGTTAATTATGAGTTAACTCATCAATCTATTAACGCCGACAATTATTTTATCGCACATTTGCTTGTGTTGTTTACATGCTTTTATTTTGTTAACGCCTTTTCTTAACAAGATGGCGTCGCCCGGCGTGGAGGGGCTCTTGGTAAAGATGGAACATTTGGCAAGAATACCGGACAATTCTGCAAATTTCATGGCTGGCTTACAGCGTGGTCACTCCGGGATCACTTACGACCGCCAGACAATTCTGGATGTGGATAGATCGGGCCGTTTTGGACCGAATGACGCGTGCTTGGGAGACCGGCTAGCTAGCATGGGAATACTTTGCCGGCTACATCCAGCGGCCTGTGAAGCAGCGGAGTATATGTGTTGTCTTTCTATTTATGAATAATGCAGACCAGGAGTGTTGGCTGAGTTCTTAACGTTTACTTTCAGAGCGTGCATATCACAACATACAAGATGCCGTCATGGCGACACAACCTATACCGGGCTACCGCGCATGCTCATCACTCCTGTTGCATGCTGGGTAGGGTAGTTATTTTATTCCCTGGCTCATAACATCACAATATAGTACCATGTATATGATGCGTTCAGTTTATCAAAGCACCAAGCAAACAATCGGAAAATTGCCATCATATCAATTCTTAGATATGGTCATAATTATTTTAAGTGCACTACGCAGAATAAACACAACATTATTAATATTGCTACTACGGCTAATTTGATCAAAAATTCCCTAAAACAGCCCACTACCTATAATATAGGTTTTTTAAACATAAGATCCCTGATAAAAAAAATGTTTCTGCTGAAATTGCCTGTTCAGATGTTATGATTGTGGCTCAGAGATTTGTATGTAGATTATATTTATTGTCCATAACAAACAGGATAACTTAAATACCCTGGCAGTGGCAATAAGCTTAAATGTTTGTATTTACATTTTTTGAGTTGATTTTCATAAAATATGCTATTTAACTGCTACTGTTTAACAGGGACTGATTTAAATTATGTTTGCACAACGAATGTTTTGGTGCTTTTGTTCGTGTGGGAGAATATTCCAATAAAGGTGCACTACACACTATTTGTGAATTCATTATTGGGCTTTGCGTATACAATGCAGTTCATCGCGATTAATCAGAGAAATAGTGCGATTAACTTCGATTAAAATTTTTAATCGTTGCCCAGCCCTAAAATAAATACATGTTATGACTTAATTGAAACACATTTATGAGTGGTGCCCTTTTGAATTCCCACTAATTTTAATGAGACCTAAAAAAATATAAATATATATATATATATATATATTAATGAAATAAAATCAATGTTATTAACTCTTGAAAGATTTAAGGCTCTAATCACTTCACATTAAATATCGCACTTTTTAAATATTTTCTTTGGAAAATATTGCATATTTTTTGTGTTTGCCCTATAAAACTGAAGTATTTTTTTTTAAAGGGGAAAATACAAACAAACATAATAAAACCAGAAAAAATATATTACAACATTTAATTGACGGATAGATCTGAGGTTGATCTCAAGACTTAAATGTTGAATGTTAAATAAATTAACATATTTTATGACTTATTTTAAACACATTTATGAGAGGTGCCCTTTTAAATTCCCAATAATCTTAGTGAGACTTGAAAAAATTTGTCAATGCTAAAAAAAATGATGTAATAAAATCAATGATATGAATTAATGACCGATTCAAGGCTCCAATTATTTCACATTAAAAATGGCCTTTTTAAATATTTTATTTGGAAAATATTGCACATTTTGTGTGTTTTTCATTAAAACAAAGTCTTTTTTGACAAAAAGGGCATAATACAAACAAACATTAAAAACACATGATCAAAATAATTAAAGGTTTTAATCGACGGATAGATCTGAAGTTGATCTCGAGACTTTAGCGTTGGAAGTCAAAATAATACGTGAAAATGTATGACTTATTTTAAACACTTTTATGACTGGGTCCCTGTTGGATCACCGAAAATTTTTAGTGGGACTCCAATTACTTCACATCCAAAATTGCACTTTTTAATACTTTTGGGGGCAAATACTGCATATTTTGTGTGTTTGCCATAAAAACGACTACGTTTTATTTTACAAAAAGAGCATAAAATAAACAAAAACTTGACAAATATTAAAAACTTTTAATCGACGGATAGATTTGAAGTTGATCTACAGATTTAAGTGTTAGAAAGTTTTTTAAAAAAGTACTTATGAGTGGGCTATTATTATAATTGTTTTCTAGTTACTGAAGTAAATATTACCATTATAAACATCCATCCATTTTCTATCGCTTATTCCCTTTGGGGTAACAGGGGGGCGCTGGTGCCTATCTCAGCTACAATCGGGCGGAAGGTGGCGTACACTCTGGACAAGTCATCATCTCATCGCAGGGCCAACACAGATAGATAGACAGGCAACATTCACACTCACATTCACACACTAGGGACCATTTAGTGTTGCCAATCAACTTTTCCCCAGGTGCATGTCTTTGGAGGTAGGAGGGGCCTATCCCCAGGTGCATGTCTTTGGAGGTAGGAGGGGCCTATCCCCAGGTGCATGTCTTTGGAGGTGGGAGGGGCCTATCCCCCAGGTGCATGTCTTTGGAGGTGGGAGGGGCCTATCCCCAGGTGCATGTCTTTGGAGGTGGGAGGGGCCTATCCCTATGTGCATGTCTTTGGAGGTGGGAGGGGCCTATCCCTATGTGCATGTCTTTGGAGGTGGGAGGGGCCTATCCCCAGGTGCATGTCTTTGGAGGTGGGAGGGGCCTATCCCCAGGTGCATGTCTTTGGAGGTGGGAGGAAGCCGGAGTACCCGGAGGGAACCCACGCAGTCACGGGGAGGACATGCAAAGTCCACACAGACAGATCCCGAGCCCGGGATTGGAACCCAGGACTACTCAGGACTTTCGTATTGTGAGGCAGACGCACTAACCACTGTACCACCGTGCTGCCCATATTACGAACAAATTAACATTATTGCATTACAAATGGAGCAAAAAAAACACCATAAGAAATACCAACAATAATGAATAATAATAATAATAATTACCTCAAATATCAACAATACAATCATTTCAAATGCAACAATACATATATGTATTTAAAACTTGAAATACAAAATAAAGCAGATAAATGGTGGGGAAGTAATGGAAACAAGCTATATTAACCTTGTACATTGTGATAGTAGACATAGGTTAAGTTTCATCAATGTGCCTTGATTTACCCAGTTTCTCCTCGGGTTCGGATGTTAATATATGTGTGATGAAACATGATTATATGCATGAGTGTATGTATGCATATGCGCTTGCGTGTGTATATTTATGTTTGTACTGTGAACGTGCGGGTGGATGTATGTACCGTAAGTGTGTATGTTAAAGTTAAAGTACCAATGATTGTCACACACACACGCACACACACACACTAGGTGTGGCGAAATTATTCTCTGCATTTGACCCATCACCCTTGATCACCCCCTGGGAGGTGAGGGGAGCAGTGAGCAGCAGCGGTAGCCGCTCCCGGGAATCACATATATACATACATACATACATACAAACCCCGTTTCCATATGAGTTGGCAAATTGTGTTAGATGTAAATAAAAACGGAATACAATGATTTGCAAATCATTTTCAACCCATATTCAGTTGAATATGCTACAAAGACAACATATTTGATGTTCAAACTGATAAACATTTTTTTATTTTTTACAAATAATCATTAACTTTAGAATTTGATGCCAGCAATAAGTGACAAAGAAGTTGGGAAAAGTGGCAATAAATACTGATAAAGTTGAGGAATGCTCATCAAACACTTATTTGGAACATCCCACAGGTGTGCAGGCTAATTGGGAACAGGTGGGTGCCATGATTGGGTATAAAAACAGCTTCCCAAAAAATGCTCAGTCTTTCACAAGAAAGGATGGGGCGAGGTACACCCCTTTGTCCACAACTGCGTGAGCAAATAGTCAAACAGTTTAAGAACAACGTTTCTCAAAGTGCAATTGCAAGAAATTTAGGGATTTTAACATCTACGGTCCATAATATCATCAAAAGCTTGAGAGAAACTGGAGAAATCAACATTGAATGACCGTGATCTTCGATCCCTCAGACGGCACTGTATCAAAAACCGATATCAATCTCTAAAGGATATCACCACATGGGCTCAGGAACACTTCAGAAAACCACTGTCATTAAATACAGTTCGTCGCTACATCTGTAAGTGCAAGTTAAAGCTCTAATATGCCAACTGAAAGCCATTTATCAACAACATCCAGAAACGCCACCGGCTTCTCTGGGCCCGAAATCATCTAAGATGGACTTAGGCAAAGTCTAAAAGTGTTCTGTGGTCTGACGAGTCCACATTTCAAATTGTTTTTGGAAATATTCAACATCGTGTCATCCGGACCAAAGGGGAAGCGAATCATTCAGACTGGTATCGACGCAAAGTTCAAAAGCCGGCATCTGTGATGGTATGGGGGTGTATTAGTGCCCAAGGTATGGGTAACTTACACATATGTGAAGGCAGCAGTAATGCTGAAAAGTACATACAGGTTTTGGAACAACACATGCTGCCATCTAAGTGCCGTCATTTTCATGGACGCCCCTGCTTATTTCAGCAAGACAATGCCAAGCCACATTCAGCCCGTGTTACAACAGCGTGGTTTTATGAAAAAAAAAAAAGTGTGGGTACTCAGTAGAAAAAGTTTGGACACCCCTGGTTTAAGGTGCAGTAAATGTAAACTTTCTCTTCTGTCTTACAAGTTTACTTCATGTGTGTTCTTGATAACGAAGGGCCACGGTATAAGGTTTTTCCCTTTGTGTGTGAATAATTAAATGCCACCTGAGCTCTGATGGCCATTGTGGATCCGTTATAGCAGGCACTAACGTGTCATGCTGCCGCCATGACGAATGATACAGAACCCCCAATGATACCCCATTCAAACACACAAATCACCACATATATGTCCATTAAATTAAACAATACAAGCTTGGCCATCATACTAGCAAAAAGCTCTTACCTCATTCTTTTTAAACTTAGCCTTCAGACTCTTCATGCTGCTCTATCTTGATTATTTAATATAAACTATAAAAAAAAAAAAAATACGCCTAAAATTAATCCAGAGCTACCTGTACAGGTGCTTTATGCTTCACCACCTGCCTCTCTCTCTCCACACTCCAGTGGCGAGAGACATTGACCCCGCCTCTCTCACAAACAAACCAATCAGTAAAGCGTATTAAGCCGGTTTGACGTTTTAATCCGCCTACATCACGTACAAGCCAATCAGCAAAGCGTATAAAGCTTATTTGGCACTTGATTGGTTGCTATGTTGATGACGTTCCAGGAAGTAATGTGGAAAGTGCGCTAATTTGAAACATGGTCGAAGCGCCGAGCTTTTTTAAACATTGAGACACGAATGAGAAGACGTTGCAGCCCTTTTTTCCTCGCCTTTGTTACGTTTCCTGTCTGAAAATAGTAAGTAAACCAAGTAAGTATATTGTTTTGACAAATCTTTGGCACGACAATCAACTGCAAGTCTGGATAAGCTAAACCCGGAAGTAAACAATAGGCGAGAAATGTGCGTTCCCACGCTTTAAAAGTACACCAAATATAATTAATGATGAACAAAAAGTTAAGTTAGGATTGTAGTATTCGGTAATGAATCAAAAGGGTTAAGGGATGTACGTAAAAGTCTTAAAGTCGATTTACTGAGCGTATACATGCTGTACACAACTTGACCAGAGGGGGGCAGTAAATCCATGTAAGACAGGGGTGTCCAAACTTTTTCCACTGTGGGCCGCACACTGAAAAATCAAAGCACTCGGGGGCAATTTTGATATTTTTAAATTTTCCAAACCAATACAATATAAAGTTTTTTTTTATTATTGTTGTGGCTCCCTCAAGTTAGCTTCTAAGGACCCAGAAGGGCTTCAGTCTTAAAAAATGTCAAAAATAAGTCATATATTATTTTTTTCATAAAACCCTTGAATCTCTAGTTCGACTTCATTATTATTATTTTTTTACATTTTATAAGCTTTTTGTCAAAAATACAAAATGTACAATATTTTTCCCAAAAAGATTTTCATAGTGGAATATGGGACGGCAAGGCGCAGTGAGAGAGTGGCCCCGTGGGCAACCCTAGGGTCCCTGGTTCAATCCCCACCTTGTACCTACCTCGTCACGACCGGTGTGTCCTGAGCAAGACACTTCACCCTTGCTCCTGATGGGTGCTGGATAGCGCTTTGCATGGCAGCTCCCTCCATCAATGTGTGTGTGAATGGGTAAATGTGGAAGTAGTGTCAAAGCGCTTTGAGTACCTTGAAGGTAGAAAAGCGCTATACAAGTACAACCCATTTATCATTTAATATTTGATGTGAAGTAATTGGATCCTAAGTAGGTCAATAATTCATAGCAAAATTGATTTGAATGTATTGTTGTTGTTTTTTTTTTTTTAGCAAAGAATGTTGTTATTAAATTCCATTAAAATTCTTGGGGACCCAAAAGTTTCCCACTCATAAAAAGGCCATGCTTTTTTTTTTTTTTTTTTTTTTTCATTCAACACTTAAATCTCTTTATCAACTTCCGATTATATGTTGTGTAATTAGTTTAGTATATTTATAATAGCAATCAATAGAATAATTAATGTAATTTTTTAAATAATTTTCATATTTTTGTTGTATTTATGTCCTTTTTGTCCTTAAATCAATCATTTATAGAAACATTGATTTTGATTTATTATTTTTTGGGGGGGGGAATTATAAAAAAAAAGGTGTTATTAGAGTCAACAATGCAACTTTTTCTCGTTGCATTACACCAATTTGCACTGTTATTCCACTTTTGGGGCGGTTTAGCTCGGTTGGTAGAGCGGCCGTGCCAGCAACTTGAGGGTTGCAGGTTCGATTCCCGCTTTCGCCATCCTAGTCAATGCCGTTGTGTCCTTGGGCAAGACACTTTACCCACCTGCTCCCAGTGCCACCCACACTGGTTTAAATGGAACTTAGATATTGGGTTTCACTATGTAAAGCGCTTTGAGTCACTAGAGAAAAGCGATATATAAATATAATTCACTTCACTTTTTATTATTTAAAAAAAATATATATATTTTAGTATTTTTAGAATGATGTGCTGCGGGCCGGTAAAACATTAGCTACAGGCCGCAAATGGCCCCCGGGCCCCACTTTGGACACCCCTGAAGTAAGACAATGCCAACCTTTTCCAAAAGACTGACATTAAAAACCATAGTCATCTTCTTTTTGAATGATTGATTGAAATTTGTATTAGTAGACTGCACAGTAAAATACATATTCCGTACAATTGACCACTAAATGGTAACACCCGTGTAATTTTTTCAACGTTAATCAATTCATGGCACGCAGCATGGAGCGCTACTGCCTACTGGCGCTGACGAGACACAGGGCCGCCATCTTGGAGTGGTGATCCGCTCCACTCTGTGGAATTCATTTGGCAGGACCAATCAACTGTCAGCACATTTCATTCATCTTATCTCACTGAATACCACTGATTTTCACCTGATCTTTGTCATACGTGTAGCTATGATAAAAGGACACATGTTTTATTATTCATAGTTTGCTTTACAGTAATAGAATATTCTTATATGCTATAAGTGATCAGACGTCCGAGATCAAAACTGGGAATAATATCCCAGAGAAGGGGGGAAAAGGTCAGCAGTTTTTAAGATGAAGAAACAATATGATTATATATACTGTAAATGTGTTTATCCTTAATAAACAATGTATGAATACATTAGATATCTATAGACTGTATCTCTGATGCTGCAGCAGCAGAGAGTTTGTTCTGTCTTGACACTTTGTATTGATATTTTCTATTACATTCTTCCCCTAAATGATCATGTTTACACTGATTGTTTTATATGTATTTTTGATATATGTGGCTTTAGATAAAAGCGTCTGCCAAATACTTAAACATAAACACCTGAAAGTCTTTATATCAACTAAAACCACCAATCTGTTTCACTGGATTCAGAATAAAGACAAATTCTGTCTTACTCAACAATGTTAGTATTTGAATATTGTTACTTGAAGACTTATTCCTGGTTACAATTATACTGTTAACTTTATGTTATTCAAGTATGACATTTTAATTAATTTAATTGACAAGCAATTCTATTGTGGTCATACTCTTGTGTGCCAGCTGTACTATTGAAAATATTTGCTCCTTCTCAACTCTGTGGTAATATTCTTTTCACAAAATACAACCAATAGTACATTAATGTTAAATCTTACTTGTGAAAAGGAATCCCCCGATTCCTTTTTTCAACAGTACGCTCATTTGAGCAGGAAACCGCTGAACACCATCTTTGTTTTCTACCTGTCAACTGTCACTTTAGAGGCCTACTGAAATCAGATTTTCCCATTTAAACGGGGATAGCAGGTCCATTCTATGTGTCATACTTGATCATTTCGCGATATTGCCATATTTTTGTTGAAATGATTTAGTAGAGAACATCCACGATAAAGTTTGCAACTTTTGGTCGCTAATAAAAAAGCCTTGCCTTTCCCGGAAGTAGCAGACAATGTGCGCGTGACATCACAGGTTGTAGAGCTCCTCAAAACCTCACATTGTTTATAATGTGGCTACCAGCAGCAAGAGCTACTCGGACCGAGAAAGCGACAATTTCTCCATTAATTTGAGTGAGCATGAAAGATTCGTGGATGAAGAAAGTTAGAGTGAAGCACAAAGAAAAGAAAAAGCGACGGCGCCAGGCGGCGGCAGTGGGATCGTTTCAGAAGTAATTCAACACATTTACGAGGATAATTCTGGAAGATCCCTTATCTGCTTATTGTTTTAATAGTGTTTTAGTGAGATTGTAAAGTCATACCTGAAAGTCGGATGGCTGCGGTGAACGCCAGTGTCTCTCAGAGAAGCCAATGCAGGAGCCAAGATCACAGCTGCCTTTTTGAGCTGCAAGAGGAAGTCGCATAATCCGCTGAAGTCTCCGGTAAGAGCTGACTTAATATCACAATTTTCCCATCCAAAAACTTGCTGGTTGACGTAGAGAAACATGTTCGCTTGACCGCTCTGTGTTAAAGCTTCACAACAAACAAAGAAACACAGGCTGTTTCGGTGCTAAAGGCAGCTGCAATCCACCGCTTTCCACCAACAGCATTCTTCTTTGACGTCTCCATTATTAATTGAACAAATTGCAAAAGATTCAGCAACACAGTTGTCCAAATTACTGTGTAATTATGCGATGAAAAGAGACGACTTTTAGCCGTGTGTGGTGCTGGGCTAATATGTTCCCTCCAATCCGAGACGTCACAAACACGCGTCATCATTCCGCGACGTTTTCAACAAGAAACTTCGCAGGTAATTAAAAATGTTAATTTAGTCAACTAAAAAGGCCGTATTGGCATGTCTTGCAATGTTAATATATCATCATTGATATATAAACTATCAGACTGCGTGGTCGCTAGTAGTGGGTTTCAGTAGGCCTTTAGGCTGCTCATCACCACTTCAAGATGGCGGCCCAATTTCTCGCGTCACAGCAGCCAATCCTGCGTTGATTGATTGATTGGCTGATTGAAACTTTTATTAGTAGATTCCGTACAATTAACCAATAAATGGTGACACCCGAAAAAAATGTACAATTTGTTTAAGTCGGGGTCCACGTTAATCAATTCATGACGTCTACTTATAAGATGTCTTTATTAAAAAGGATCCCAGTTGATTACAGGAATAAATGTTGCATATCAGCAGGGGAGAGGGGGAGAAAACAACAAAGTAAAGCACGATTCCCTGAGAAAACATTCCAACCAAATGTATCCCCTCATTACAGTATAAAGTAGGTTCATTAGTTCTCCTGAAATATTCCAGGGTGCCTTGTTGACTCTGTGTGATTTAATTAAATTGTTGGCTCCCATGCTGCCAAATATTTACGCTTCTGATTATTTCTCACTGTATGAGATGGTGAGTTCTCATTCTGCATCTTCCCTTTCTCCCAATGCTGGTTTTCCACCTCTTCATCCGGAAAGTTCCAGGTGTCGAACGTACAGAAAGGACATGTTATTTAACAGCGTAATTCTAGTTGAAGGTGTTTGGAGAAGATGTTCATCATCTTATTGATATCCTGTTCCCACACGATAACATATGGATCTTCTTCCTACATAGCAATTAAAGATTGTTCACCTTGCTCCTACAAGACTGCAGCATCTTCTGTTTTGGAAAAGCCATGCTAAATATAAATGCAAACTTTCAAAACATGCGGGGGCCACTTTAAAACATTTTTGTACATTGAAATATACTAAAACCACTACAAAGTAGGTCAATCAATATATGCTAAACTACTGTATCTGAACCAAACATCCATATCTTTGCCTTGTCTTATTTGTAACAAAGCATTTTCAAAATTTTCCAGCATAAAAAAGGCTAAATGAACTACATTTACCAAAAATCAAACTTGATATTTTACAAATGCTAACTGTTAGCATGTTTATGTAAGCATGCTCGCAGGTTAACTTTAAAAAAAAATGTTTTTGCCTATTTTGCAGCCGAACACCTCAGTCATTTAACTTGGTACTTGACACACTTTATCTCAGGGGTCACCAACGCGGTGCCCGAGGGCCCCAGGTCGCCCGTAAGGACCAGATGAGTCGCCCGCTGGCCTGTTCTAAAAATAGCTCAAATAGCAGCACTTTTCAGTGAGCTGCCTCTATTTTTTAAATTGTATTTATTTACTAGCCAGCTGGTCTCGCTTTGCTAGACATTTTTAATTCTAAGAGAGACAAAACTCAAATAGAATTTGAAAATCTAAGAAAATATTTTAAAGACTTGGTCTTCACTTGTTTAAATAATTTCATTTATTTTCTTACTTTGCTTCTCATAACTTTCAGAAAGACAATTTTAGAGAAAAAATACAACCTTAAAAATGATTTCAGGATTTTTCAACACATATACTTTTTTACCTTTTAAATTCTTTCCTCTTCTTTCCTGACAATTTAAATCAATGTTCAAACATTTTTTTTTTATTCTTGTAAAGAATAATAAATACATTTAATTTAATTCTTCATTTTAGCTTCTGTTTTTTTGACGAAGAACATTTGTGAAATATTTCTTCAAACTTATTATAATTAAAATTCAAAGAAATTATTCTGGCATATCTAGAAAATCTGTAGAATTAAATTTAAATCTTATTACAAAGTCTTTTGAATTTCTTTTAAAATTTTTGTTCTGGAAAATCTAGAAGAAATAATGATGTGTCTGTTAGAAATATAGCTTCGTCCAGTTTGTTATATATTCTAACAAAGTGCAGATTGGATTTTAACCCATTTAAAACATGTCATCAAAATTCTAAAATTAATCTTAATCAGGAAAAATTACTATTGATGTTCCATAAATTATTTATTTATTTATTTCTAAAATATTCGAATTAGCTAGTTTTGCTGGGGGTTTTTTTTCGGTTGAATTTTGAATTTTAAAGAGTCGAAATTGAAGATAAACTGTTTCAAAATTAAATTTTAATTTTTTCCGTGTTTTCTCATCTTTTAAACCGTTCAATTAAGTGTTTTTTTCATCATTTATTCTCTACATAAAAACTTCCGTAAAAGGAAAAAAAATTTACAACGGAATGACAGACAGAAATACCCATTTTTAAAAAATATATATATAGATTTATGTATTAAAGTTAAATTGAGCAAATTAGCTATTTCTGGCAATTTATTTAAGTGTGTATCAAACTGGTAGCCCTTCGCATTAATCAGTACCCAAGAAGTAGCTCTTGGTTTCAAAAATGTTGGTGACCCCTGCTTTATCTGATAGCATGCCAACATTAGCAATCTGGCATACCTACATAAAATGCTAACTTTTTCTGCCAATTTTACGTCTGAACACCTCAGAGTCATATAACTCGGTACTTGACGCACGGTAACTGTTAACATGCTATATTAAAATTAAAATGCTAACTCTTTTAGCCAATTTTGCAGCCGAATACCTCAGAATCTATTCACTTGCTACTTGACACACCCTCACTGTTAGCATGTTTTCAAGCTAATTTTACTTGCGTATGCGTCATAGTCATATGACTTGGTAGTTGACACATGCTAACTGTTCGCATGCTAACACTAGCATTCTAACATTAAAATGCAACATTTTTTGCCAATTTTATAGCCGAACACCTCAGAGTTGTAGGACTTGGTACTTGACGCATGCTAACTGTTTGCATGGTGACATTAGCATTCTAGCATACTAGTATTAAAATGATAACTTTTTAGCCAATTTTGCAGCCAAACACCTCAGAGTCATATAATTTGGTATTTGACACACGCTAACCGTTTGCATGCTTTCAAGCTAATTTTACATGCATATCCATCATAGTCAAATGTTCAGACATTCTAAATGTTAACATAATATCATGAGCATTCTTGCATACTAGGCCCTGCGATGAGGTGGCGACTTGTCCAGGGTGTACCCCGCCTTCCGCCCGATTGTAGCTGAGATAGGCGCCAGCGCCCCCCACGACCCCAAAAGGGAATGAGCGGTAAAAAATGGATGGATGGATTCTTGCATACTAACAAAAAAATGCTAACCTTTTAGCTAATTTAGCAGCCGAACACCTCAGTCATAAGACTCTGTACTTGACAAATGCCAACTGTTAGCATGCTAACAATAGCATTCCTGCATACTAACGTTAGAATGCTAACATTTTAGCCAATTCTGCAGCCGAACATCGCAGAGTCATAGCACTTTGTACTTGATGAATGCTAACTGTTAGCATGCTAACAATAGCATTCTACCATACAACAGTAGAATGCTAACTTTTTAGCCAGTTCTGCAGCTGAACACCTCAGAGTCGTAGGACTTGGTACTGGAAGCATGCTAACTATTCACATGCTAACAATAGCAATAGCATCTAGCAACATATTTCAAGCTAAATGCTAACCTTTTAGCTAATTTGGCAGCTGAACACCTCAGTCATAGGACTTAGTACTTGACAAATGCTAACTGTTAGCATTCTAGCATACTAACATTAGAATGTTAACTTTTTAGCCAATTCTGCAGCTGGACACCTCAGAGTCGTAGGACTTGGCACTTTACGAATGCTAACTGTTAGCATGCTAACAATAGCATTCCGGCATACTAACATTAAAATGCTAACTTTTTAGCCAATTCTGCAGCCAAACATCTCACTGTCATAGTACTTGGTACTTGATGAATGCTGACTGTTAGCATGCTAACAATAGCATTCCGGCATACTAACATTAGAATGCTAACTTTTTAGCCAATTCTGCAGCCGAACATCGCAGAGTCATAGCACTTTGTACTTGATGAATGCTAACTGTTAGCATGCTAACAATAGCATTCTAGCATATAACAATAGAATGCTAACTTTTTATCCAGTTCTGCAGCTGAACACCTCAGAGTCATAGGACTTGGTACTGAAGGCATGCTAACTGTTCACCTGCTAACAATAGCAATAGCATCTAGCAACATATTTCAAGTTAAATGCTAACCTTTTAGCTAATTTGGCAGCCGAACACCTCAGTCATAGGACTTAATACTTGACAAATGCTAACTGTTGGCCAACTTTTTTGCCAGTTCTGCAGCTGAACACCCTAGAGTCGTAGGACTTGGTACTGGAGGCATGCTAACTGTTCACTTGCTAACAATAGCAATAGCATCTAGCAACATATTTCACAAAGGAGCTAAGCCGTAAGACAAAGCTCTCGATTTACCGGTCAATCTACATTCCCATCCTCACCTATGGTCATGAGCTTTGGGTTATGATCGGGTACAAGCGGCCTAAATGAGTTTCTAAGGGTCTCTCCCTTAGAGATAGGGTGAGAAGCTCTGTCATCCGGGAGGAACTCAAAGTAAAGCCGCTACTCCTCCACATGGAGAGGAGCCAGATGAGGTGGTTCGGGCATCTGGACAGGATGCCACCCGAACGCCTCCCTAGGGCAAGTCTGAAAACCCAGGACACGTTAGGAAGACTATGTCTCCCGGCTGGCCTGGGAACGCCTAGGTGATCCCCCGGGAGGAGCTGGATGAAGTGGCTGGGGAGAGGAGAGTCTGGGCTTCCCTGCTTAGGCTGCTGCCCCCGTGACCCGACCCCGGATAAGCGGAAGTCGATGGATGGATGAACATAATTCACGTTGTCTTGCTTTCGCGTTACAAGTGCAACATTACTAACATTAAAATGCCGGCTTTTTGACGCATTTTGACTGTTGGTATGTTAACGTCGCTATCCAAGTTTGTCTTGATTTTAGCATTCGCAAGAAAATTCTCCCACAATAGCATTTTCAAATTTTTTTTACACAATGTTGTGATCCAGGTTGTTTTTATTTTGTCTTTAGAATGTGTCGCAGGCCAGTAAAAAAACACTCCGGACACCCGATTGCACCTAAACTGAAAAGCAGAATACCGGAATGACCGTCGTAAACCCCCAGCGGCTTCACGTTTTTCTTTCCAAGTGTTTTTTAACTCCAGACTTTTGCCAGGAAAAGCTTCATCTCAGTGCGCTGGAGGAGAAAGACGTGAAAGGTCTTGATGTTGATAGCTATCTCGCAATGGTGGAGGGGCGTGCATGCGTGTGTCGGGATTCCAGCTCGATGACCTCATCCTCTTTCCCGCCTGTGGGAGCAAACGAGCTCGTGAGCGTCGTAAAGAAAAAAAAAAGGCAGCATTTAAAGGGTCTTAATGGCTGTAGCACACCGCCCCATGCGTCCTGGTGGGAGAGCACGGCATGAAGTCGATACGTTTCCCCATCAGGATGTGATGGCCTCAGTGCTTGTGCCAAGTCTTGTGTATCAGACAACGGTTCAACTTCAACCTTGTGACCCTGCCTGCTCAAAAGGATGAGGGGACCCCCCCCTCTGAAGACACTAAACAGCCACAGTGAAATGCCGAATCTTTTCCAGAAAGTTGTGGCAAAAGTTTCAATGTTTTCAGGTAGAGATGTCCGATAATAGCCCTGCGATGAGGTGGCGACTTGTCCAGGGTGTACCCCGCCTTTCGCTCCATTGTAGCTGAACTAAACAGCCACAGTGAAATGCCTGAATCTTGTGCAGAAAGTTGTGGCAAAAGTTTCAACGTTTTCAGGTAGAGATGTCCGATAATAGCCCTGCGATGAGGTGGCGGCTTGTCCAGGGTGTACCCCGTCTTCCGCTCGATTGAAGCTGAACTAAACAGCCACAGTGAAATGCCCGAATCTTGTCCAGAAAGTTGTGGCAAAAGTTTCAACGTTTTCAGGTAGAGATGTCCGATAATAGCCCTGCGATGAGGTGGCGACTTGTCCAGGGTGTACCCCGCCTTCCGCTCGATTGTAGCTGAACTAAACAGCCACAGTGAAATGCCTGAAACTTTTCCAGAAAGTTGTGGCAAAAGTTTCAATGTTTTCAGGTAGAGATGTCCGATAATAGCCCTGCGATGAGGTGGCGACTTGTCCAGGGTGTACCCCGCCTTCCGCTCGATTGTAGCTGAGATAGGCGCCGGCGACCCCAAAAAGGGAATAAGCGGTGGGAAATGGATGGATGGATGTCCGATAATATTGGACGGCCGATAAATGCTTTAAAATGTAATATCGGAAATTATCGGTATCGGTTTCAAAATTATCACTATCTGTTTCAAAAAGTAAAATTCATGACTTTTTAAAACGCCGATGTGTACACAGACGTAGGGAGAAGTACAGAACACCAATAAACCTTAAAGGCACTGCCTTTGCGTGCCGGCCCAATCGCATAATATCTACAGCTTTTCACACACACACAAGTGAATGCAAGGCATACTTGGTCAACAGCCATACAGGTCAAACTGGGGGTGGCCGTATAAACAACTTTAACACTGTTACAAATATGCGCCACACTGTGAAGCCCAGGGGCGTCACTAGACCTAATACTGTACTGGGGCACAAATAATTCATGTGAGTGTGCAAAGCGCGCAAGCAAAAACATTTTTTAGCACTTATTTATCATAAAAAATACATAAATAGTGCTTTAAACTATGAAATCATATCAATCAATCAATCAATCGATGTTTATTTATATAGCCCCAAATCACAAATGTCTCAAAGGACTGCACAAATCATTACGACTACGACATCCTCGGAAGAACCCACAAAAGGGCAAGGAAAACTCACACCCAGTGGGCAGGGAGAATTCACATCCAGTGGGACGTTAGTGACAATGCTGACTATGAGAAACCTTGGAGAGGACCTCAGATGTGGGCAACCCCCCCTCTAGGGGACCAAAAGCAATGGATGTCGAGCGGGTCTAACATGATACTGTGAAAGTTCAATCCATAGTGGCTCCAACACAGCCGCGAGAGTTCAGTTCAAAGCGGATCCAAGACAGCAACGAGAGTCCCGTCCACAGGAAACCATCTCAAGCGGAGGCGGATCAGCAGCGTAGAGATGTCCCCCAACCGATACAGATTATGTTGTATGGATCTTTGATTAACCACCTGAAATTAACTAACTAACTATTTTTATTTATTTATTTATTTTTTTTTAATTTATTTGTTTTTTTCCCTTGGCCTCAGTCTGCACCTCCTCTCCAGGGCCCAGGCAAAGACCGATTTTTTAAATTTTATTTTAATCTTCTATTTTTTTTTCTACCCCCCCCCTTTGTTTACCTTTATCTCATCTTTTTTGTAAGGGGCGCTGGAAGCCGGCAGACCCGTCAGCGATCCTGTTCTGTCTCCCTGTAATGTTTGTCTAAACTTGAATGGGATTGTGCTGAAAATTTTAATTTTCCTGAAGGAACTCTCCTGACGGAATAAATAAAGTACTATCTAATCTAATGCATTTGACCTACTTGTGCACTTTTTTTTACTCCAGACTTCTAAACTGCAACTGGTAAAAGCAAAAAGGAAGAGCAATGAATCTTTTTGAAATATTTATTGCAGTAATCATCTGCAAATTTAACATCTACAAAAGTAAAACAAAAAATAAAGCACCCCTACATCTCTGGGTTCTTTTCTATTATTTAATTTCCATTTATGGCAATGTGGCAAATCCTATTTCAAATACACAAAACTATAAAATATACACAAAACAATAAAGCCACAGTAGTAGAATTAATGAACAACTGTTGTGTGTCTGTTCAGGGAATCATTTTCTGAGAAGTAAACTGGAACGTCTCCTTTTCATTTTTGCAAAGTGGTCAATCACTCTGGACGGACATGGAAATATTACAGTAACTGTAATACAGTTGACCAGTGGTTCCCAACTGCTGGGTCGTGACATAAAAGTGGATTGTGTGTCATTTTCAGTGTGTCGCAGTCAGATGTGTGCATGGAAAAATCAAATTGTGGCAACAAAACCAGATTATTTTTGCCTTTTTTCTAGTGACTATTAGTGAGTATTTAGCGTGAGGTAGTTACCTACCTCACGCAGTGATTCTCGGCCCCTCTCTCTCTCAACCGAAGTCTCGATCCACACGTGAATAAATTACCATATTAATTAGCCATGTGCTCATTGTTAGTGGAGTGAATACAGTAGCAAGAAATTACCATACTAAGTAGTATGTGCGCTGTTGTCTATGTTATGTAAACTTAAAACTCTGAAGCGTTTTTTTTTTTTATTGGTGACATTTTTACTGGGGCACTGGAAGATCAACAGTGGGGCACGTGCCCCAGTGAAATATGTCTAGTGAAGCCACTCCAAACAAGAATGACAAACACATTTCGGGAGGACATCTTTTCTTTTCCTCTTTCTTTTCATAGTTTATTTCGTACATGAGCACATTTACAACACAATACATCACACAGTTTCATATCACCTTACATCGCATCATGTCCGAAAAGGAGTAAGAAGAAGCAAAGCTTAGAGCGCCCACAAATATATACATTCATCTACTGACTTTCCTTACAGCAAAATGACATCCGTGAATGAGTAATACAACAGTTCTGTAACATGTAATTAATTAATTCAGTCATTAAAATTCATGACTTTTTAAAACGCCGCTGTGTACACAGACGTAGGGAGAAGTACAGAGCATTCCTCTACAGAATCTCCTCTCTGGTCAACAAAAGCACCTTGAGGATTCTAGCGGGAACTCTCATTCAACCCTTCTTCGATTACGCTTGCACCTCCTGGTACCCCAGCACCTCCAAAACCCTCAAATCTAGACTCCAAACATCCCAGAATAAGCTAATCCGGTTACTTTTAGACCTCCACCCCGGATCACACCTCAATCCAACCCACTTCTCCAAAGTGGGCTGGCTCAGGGTGGAAGACAGTGCAAGTTGTTTTACTCTGAGCCTAGTCTATAAAATCCGCTACACCTCCTTGATACCGAAGTACATGTCAAACTACTTCCTTAACGTAAATGACCGCCATAACCACAACACCAGGGGGAGCTCCACAAACCACGTTAAACCCAGATTTTGATCTAACAAAGGTCTTAACTCATTCTCTTTCTATGCCACATCAATGTGGAATGCACTCCCAACAGGTATAAAAGTAAGTGCATCTCTATATTCCTTCAAAACCGCTCTAAAACAACACCTCCAGGCAACATCAACACTTTACCAATACCCTCCTCCATTCACATCCCATCTCCCCGGATTATAAATAACTCAAATGTACTTCTAATGTATATACTTGTTCTTATGCTATGTGAACTCACTATGTTCTCTGCTGGCTGTACATATCCTACTAAATAAGACTTACACTGTTTCAATGTCCATTTCTCTGTTGATGCAATTGTTGATGACTGAAGTACTGATATCAACCAAAGCTCCTCATCCCACCCCCCGGATTGTAAATAATGTAAATAATTCAATGTATATACTCTGATGATTAACTTGTGTGATGACTGTATTATGCTGATAGTATATATTTTTACCATGAATTGATTAACGTGGACCCCGACTTAAACAAGTTGAAAAACTTATTCGGGTGTTACCATTTAGTGGTCAATTGTACGGAATATGTACTGAACTGTGCAATCTACTAATAAAAGTATCAATCAATCAATCAAAAACCAACATACTGAGATGAAAAATATCTTATTTTCAATAAGGTTCAAAGTGTTTCTCATAATTCTTCTTCTTTGTACTTTGTAAGCACTATTAATTTGAACATCCTCTTAAACTTCTTCTTTGTACTTTGTAGGCACTATTCATTTTGAACTTCCTCTTAAACTGGATCATATCAGTACAATGTTTAATTTCTCTACTTAATCCATTCCATAATTTAATTCCACATACTGATATGCTAAAGGTTTTAAGTGTTGTACGTGCATACAAATGTTTTAAATTAGATTTTCCTCTAAGATTATATTTCTCCTCTTTAGTTGAGAAGAATTGTTGTACATTTTTTTGGTAGCATGTTATAATTTGCTTGGTGCATCATTTTAGCTGTTTGCAATTTTATCAAATCATCGAGATTTAATATTTTCGACTCAATAAATAAAGGGTTTGTATATTCTCCATATCTAAATTTTGTATTATTCTAATTGATCTTTTTTGTAACACAGTTAACGAATTTAGCGCACATTTGTAGTTGTTTCCCCATAATACTGCACAATAACTCAGATATGGTAACACTAGCGAGCAGTAGAGAATATAAAGTGATTTTCGGCCCAGGACGTATTTTGCTTTGTTCATTATTGAGATATTTTTTGCCACCTTATGTTGTATGTTTTGTATATGAGATTTCCAATTCATTTTATCATCTATTAATACTCCAAAAAATCTGGTTTCTTTTACCCTTTCAATATCTACTCCGTCTATTTGTATTCTTGTCTGATGCTCTTTTCTACTGTTACCAAAAAGCATTATTTTAGTTTTACTGAGATTCAAAGATAATCTATTTTTATCAAACCTTTTTTTTTAATTTGTTCATTTCTTCTGTTATTATTTGTGTTATCTTCTGTGTGTTCTCTCCTGAACAGAAAGCAGTTGTGTCGTCTGCAAATACAATTAACTTCAAGTCCTTTGTAACTTTACAAATGTCGTTTATATAAAGATTGAACAATTTTGGTCCGCACCGTAACACTACATAAACACAACAGAACAAATACCCAGAAACCCTTGCGGCACTAACTCTTCCGGGACGCTACTCCTACTCCCCCCCCTCCCCCCCTCATGCTCTCTCAGGGAGAGCATGTCCCAAATTCCAAGCTGCTGTTTTGAGGCATGTTGAAAAAAAATAATGCACTTTGTGTCTTCAATAATAAATATGGCAGTGCCATGTTGGCATTTTTTTTTTTTTTACATAACTTGAGTTGATTTATTTTGGAAAACCTTGTTACATTGTTTAATGCATCCAGCGGGGCATCACAACAAAATTAGGCATGATAATGTGTTCATTCCACCACTGTATATATCGGTATTGGTTGATATCGGAATCGGTAATTAAGTGTTGGACCAGGGGTGTCGAACTCAGTTGAGATTGGGGGCCACACGGAGAAAAATCTACTCCCAAAAAGGCCTGACTGTTAAAATCACGGCACGATAACTTAAAAATAAAGACAACTTCAGATTGTTGTCTTTGTTTAAAAATAGAACAAGCACATTCTGAAAATGTACACATCATAATGTTGTTTTGTTTTTTTCATTTACATGTTGCGGTTTATAGTATTCTATCTTTTATTTGTTGTTATTTATACTTTCTGAATAAATTATGTGATAATGTACATCAGTCAACACATTGGTGTTAATTTTCAATCTCATCATGATTAAAAAATTATTTCAAAATCAATTCACAGGATGTTATTTATGTAGTTTGCTCATTTTCCTCTACTGATGTACTAACGTGGTTTATTATTATTATTTTTTTTACATATGGAGCTTCATCTGCAAAGATACAAATAATTGCTATTGCGACATCTAGTGGACACATTTAGAACAGCGGTTACTTTCATTCAAAAATTTCAACTAATTTTTATACCGAGGAAACTCATCCCGCGGGCCGGATGAAACTGGTTCGCGGGCCGTATGTTTGACACCCCTGAGTTAGACA
>NC_084632.1:8107631-8137631 GCF_033978795.1 Nerophis ophidion
AATATCTTTGCATAAATTTTAACCGGTGCACCACACCAATGTCTACCGTGGAGGGATGAGAAAATAATTGAACGGTCTGTCGAATTACAGGCGGTGTATGACAATCCCTGCAGTTTGAACCTATCATCAATAATAGATAGGCTTTGGTTTTGCAAGCTGAGAGATCCCACAAGAGCACATTTGGGAAAGGTATTGTTGAGAAAAAAGGAAACATTATTTTTTGACCGAGTTATAAGACAGCTTTTTTAAAGTGAGAGTCAAAGAAAGACAGGTGTTTTTATATTTTTCGACTAGGCCTAAATTAGAATTGCAAGATATAAACAATATAAATTATAATCAATCTGGCAGACGACCGGGTCAAAGTTCCCATCCATCCATCCATTTCTACCGCTTATTCCCTTTTGGGGTCGCGGGGGGCGCTGGCGCCTATCTCAGCTACAATTGGGCGGAAGGCGGGGTACACCCTGGACAAGTCGCCACCTCATCGCAGGGCCAACACAGATAGAAGGACAACATTCACACTCACATTCACACACTAGGGACCATTTAGTGTTGCCAGTTCCCCCTACATTTAATTTATTGTGCTGCCCCACCACAGCAAAGTAAAAATGTTTTTTTTTTATGTGAAAAAAGTAATTAATTGTAGGAATGGATATACTGTATATATATAGCCTATTAGATGCATGCTATTGACTAGTGATGCACCGAAAATTCAGCCGCTGAAAAAATACTGAAAAAAACCCCCGATGTTGTGATGACGTTATCTTTATAAGTTTATTTTAGATGCTTTTGGTGAAATCAGTATTGGGGAGAATAGCAACATTCATCCATCCATTTTTCTACCGCATATTCCCTTTGGGGTCGCGGGGGGGGCTTGTGCCTATCTCGGCTACAATTGGGCGGAAGGCGGGGTACACTCAGGACAAGTCGCCACCTCACCGCAGGGCCAACACAGATAGACAGACAACATTCACACACTAGGGACCATTTAGTTTTGCCAATCAACCTATTCCCAGGTGCATGTCTTTTGGAGGTGGGAGGAACCCGGAGTAGCAACATATAAAAATAAATTACATATTCAACCCAGCAGATGGAATTTCGGTTTGAAATATTTGACACGAAACGAGTTACCAAAGCTGCCCAATCAAATCTTTAATTAATGCAAATATATATATATTTTTTTACTGCACTGTCTTTGGTCACATGACCAAAATACCAGTACAATGTACATACAATAATTTTGTAACTATTGGTCCACACCAGAGTTCTGTTGGGACCCTTCTTTTAGAAAGGAACAGTCTCTCCAGATCCTTTTTATTTTAAGGCTGTTAAAATGAGGAGAGCTGACGAGAATGGAAGTTTAACAATTGTTTTCTACAAAAAGTAGCTCTACCAGTGCCCGGGGAGGGAACCGAGTTGCTAAAGTTGGGAGCAATCTCTAAAATGGTTTTGCTTTTGTCCCAGTTCCACTTTAACGGGGATCGAAACTGAAATTTGCATCTGGTACTTTTTCCTCTGTAACCTAAATGAGATTCAAAAGGTTTGCATTTGCAAAGGTACAAAACACACAGAGCTAGGGCTGTGCACCACACAATTCTAATCGAGTCGATTTTTAGGGGTAACGATTCGACTCAGAATCTATTCTCGATTCAAAATCAATATTTATTTGAATAAAATTAGTTGCCAGTTCTATGATTGTCTACATTACTTGATAAAATTCACTAACATCTCTGATATATACTGTATATATAAATATGTGTGTGTATATATATATATATATATATATATATATATATATATATATATATATATATATATATGTATGCATGTATGTATATATACACACACATATTTATATATATATATATATATATGTATATGTATATATATATATGTATATATATATGTATAAATATATGTGCAAACTTTGATTTGCCTGATTGCCTGGACAGGAGAGGCAAAACTAAACATATTAAAAAATATATATATGTTTGTATGTATGTATTTTTATATGTATGTATCTATGTGTGTGTGTGTATGTATATGTATGTATGTATATATATATATATATATATATGTATATATATGTGTGTATACATTTAAATCACTAAATAAAAATATATATTTTTAAATGAAAAAAAAAGTATTTATTTTATTAAATGAATAAAAAATATATATATATATTTATATATTTTTTTCCAAAGTATTTTTTATAAAAAACAAAAAATATATACATATTTAAAAAAAGGTATGTAGTTAGATTTTACATATACTGTATATGTATGTATGTATGTATATATATATATATATATATATATATACATACATATACGTATATACATACGTATATGTATGTATATATATATGTATGTATACATACACTATATATATGTATGTGTATGTATATATATATATATATATATATATATATATATATTTACATATATATATATATATTCAGACAAGTCATGATATATTTTTTATATCATTTAATCGGTCAAGAATCGTTACAAATAAGAATCACGATTCGTTGGAAAATGTAAAAAAAAAATTTTGGACACCCCGTACAGGGTACATTCATTTAGTATAACTTCTTTGAGCAGAACCAAGGCCAAAGCTAGTCATTTCTAAGGTGTTCCATTTTTCCCAAATGTAGGTTAGGTTCCTCTAACAGTTATTAACCGTGAAAAAGCGATGAATGACCAAAAAAAAAAAAAGATAGATTTTAAGTTATGAAAATAATTGAGCAAATTTAGGTTTTGAAAAAGTCAGTTCAGCTTCGCTTGAGATCAGAGTTTTACTGTTTTCATTGTTTTCATCGCAAAAGTTGCTGCGAAGGTAATTCGAGTAGCGGGTACCTTCATTAATTCCCCAGGATGTGTGGGAAAGCCGCATTCTAATTAACACCGAGGATTCCAGAACAGCCGTAGATAAGGAGACTCAATGCTGGGGGTTAAAATCACTTTTTTATTTTGAGACTTGGTGTGCGGTGATTGTGCAAGCTCCACTTGTCTTAAAACAGCTGAGACAAAGAGTCCTAGTCTTACATTTTTGCCAAAGGCTGTGTGTGTGTGTGTGTGTGTGTGTGTGTGTGTGTGTGTGTGTGTGTGTGTGTGTGTGTGTGTGTGTGTGTGTGTGTGTGACCATATGGCTACCTTTGTCGCCACCAATGAGCCAGTGAACTGCTGTTTCCCTCCTGAACTACGACTCTCAGTGGATGCATTTGTTCCATTTGGGCATCCAAATGTAGCGAAACACAAACAGGACATTTGCTTCTCCTGCCTCTAGTATGTCTTTCAAGTGACAATAGAATATTTTCAACTAGTAATATTGCTGCAAAATATAACATCCTTTGTTTTTTTTGTTTTTTTATCAAACAAGTGTCATAATATTAGCATAAAAACTACAAGCAAGCATCTACTCGTTTTATTGATCGCGCTCCGTGAGCAAATGTGTGTCGCAGATATGTTTGCATACATTTTAGCCGGTGCACCACACCAATGTCTGCCGTGGAAGGATGAGAAAATAATTGAACAGTCTGTCAAATTACAGGCGGAGTGTGACAATCCCTGGAGTTTGAACCTATCACCAATAATAAATAGGGTTTGGTTTTGCAAGCTGAGAGACCTCACACGAGCACATTTGGGGATGGTATTGTGGAGAAAAATTGAGGAAATACTTTCTTGACCCAGCTTTTAAAGTATAAAACAATCTGAAAAAGATAGGTGTTTTTATATATGTGTGGTCTAGGGTTGCAGATTATAAATGATATACAAACCCCGTTTCCATATGAGTTGGGAAATTGTGTTGGATGTAAATATAAACGGAATACAATGATTTGCAAATCCTTTTCAACCCATATTCAATTGAATGCACTACAAAGACAAAATATTTGATGTTCCAACTCATAAACTTTATTTTTTTTTGCAAATGATAATTAACTTAGAATTTCATGGCTGCAACACGTGCCAAAGTAGTTGGGAAAGGGCATGTTCACCACTGTGTTACATCACCTTTTCTTTTAACAACACTCAATAAACGTTTGAGAACTGAGGAAACTAATTGTTGAAACTTTGAAAGTGGAATTATTTCCCATTCTTGTTTTATGTAGAGCTTCAGTCGTTCAACAGTCCGGGGTCTTCGCTGTTGTATTTTACGCTTCATAATGCGCCACACATTTTCGATGGGAGACAGGTCTGGACTGCGGGCGGGCCAGGAAAGTACCCACACTCTTTTTTTACGAAGCCACGTTGTTGTAACACTTGTCTTGCTGAAAAAAGCAGGGGCGTCCATGATAACGTTGCTTGGATAACAACATATGTTGCTCCAAAACCTGTATGGACCATTCAGCATTAATGGTGCCTTCACAGATGTGTAAGTTACCCATGCCTTGGGCACTAATACACCTCCATACCATCACAGATGGTGGCTTTTCAACTTCGCGCCTATAACAATCTGGATGGTTATTTTCCTCTTTGTTCTGGAGGACACCCCGTCCTCTGTTTCCAAATATAATTTGAAATGTGGACTCGTCAGACCACAAAACACCTTTCCACTTTGCTTAGGTGAGATCGGGCCCAGCCAAGCCAGCGGCGTTTAAGGATATTGTTGATAAATGGGTTTGGCTTTTCATAGTAGAGTTTTAACTTGCACGTACAGATGTAGCGACCAACTGTAGTTACTGACAGTGGTTTCATGAAGTGTTCCTGAGCCCATGTGGTGATATCCTTTACACACTGAAGTCGGTTTTTGATGCAGTACCGCCTGAGGGATCAAAAGTCCGTAATATAATCGCTTATGTGCTGTGATTTCTCCAGATTCTCTGAACTTTTTGGTGATTTTATGGACCGTAGATGGTAAAATCCCTAAATCTTTGCAATAGCTCGTTGAGAAATGTTGTTCTAAAACTGTTCGACAATTTGCTCACAAAGTGGTGACCCTCACCCCATCCTTGTTTGTGAATTACTTAGTATTTCATGGAAGCTGCTTTTATACCCAATCATGGCACCCACCTGTTCCCAATTAGCCTGCACACCTGTGGGATGTTCCATATAAGTGTTTGATGAGCATTCCTCAACTTTATCAGTATTTATTGCCACCTTTCCCAACTTCTTTGTCACGTGTTGTTGGCATCAAATTCTAAAGTTAATGATTATTTGTAAAAAAAAAAAAAAAAAAGTTTATCACTTTGAACATCAAATATGTTGTCTTTGTAGCATATTTAACTGAATATGGGTTGAAAAGGATTTGCAAATCATTGTATTCCGTTTATATTTACATCTAACATAATATCCCAACTCATATGGAAACGGGGTTTGTACATTTGGCCTCCGACAGGGTTAGGGTACTTCCTACATTTAATTAATTGTATTGCCCCACCACGGCAAAATAAAAGCCGCCACACCTTAAAAATGACTTGTTTTTTTTATGCGAAAACTAGTTAAAGCAGTTAAATACAGAGTGGGCCAAAATTTTAAACTGAACAAAGCCGCGGGCCAAGGTTGAATAAATTAACTTTTTAATAGGGACCCAAACAAGTTTTGCATTAAATATTGAACAAGCAAGGCCTATATAACTTTATAGTGACATGCAAAATCCAGTTTCAAATAATAATAATAATAATAATAAAAAAAAATATCAATGGCATATCAAATAAAATGTTAATAATTTGCAATCTTCTGAGGTAATTCCACAAGCTAATAATACATTTGAAAATAAAATAACAATAATGAATAAGCCAAACATTCAAGCCTTGAAGTAGCAAGAGAAAACGCGTGAATAAAACGTTAATTATTGGTCAGTTTGCTGGAAGTTTCCCGGAAGACTTAGTGCTGCAAGGGTTTCTGGGTATTTGTTCTGTTGTGTTACGGTGCGGATGTTCACCCGAAATGTGTTTGTCATTCTTGTTTGGTGTGGGTTCACAGTGTGGTGCATATTTGTAAAAGTGTTAGAGTTGTTTATACGGCCACCCTCAGTGTGACCTCTATGACTGTTGACCAAGTATGCATTGCATTCACTTGTGCGTGTGTGTGTGTGTAAAAGCCACAAATACTATGTGACACGCTGTTAGTATGGAGGAAAAGCGGACATGACGACAGGTTGTAGAGAACGCTAAAGGCAGTGCCTTAAATGCACGCCCCCAATATAGTTGTCCAGGTGGAAATCGGTAGAAATTCGGGAGAATGGTTGCCCCGGGAGATTTTCGGAAGGGGCACTGAACTTCGGGAGTCTACCAGGAAAATTAGGAGGGTTGGCAAGTATGAGTATTAGCGGTGAATGCGGTGTTATACAGCGGCACTGACGCTGTATAACACCGGCAGGCCAGTTCTAATGCTAAATTGATATTGCCTAAAGGGCCAAATTAAATTACACGGCGGGCCAGATGTGACCCGCGGGCCAGAGTTTGACACCCATGAGTTAAAGTAATATATTGTAGAAATTGATATAAGTTAGGTATAAGTAAGCCAAAAGTTTGGACACACCTTCTCATTCAATGTTTATTTTCATGACTATTTTCATTGTCGATTGTCACATCAAAACTATGAATGAACATGTGGAGTTACATACTTAACAAAAAAAGGTGAAACAACTGAAAATATATTTTATATTCTAGTTTTTTCAAAATAGCCACCCTTTGCTCTGATTACTGTATTGCTCACTCTTGGCATTCTCTCCACGAGCTTCAAGAGGTAGTCACCTGAAATGGTTTTCACTTCACAGGTGTAATAGTTTTGACACCTTCAGTGACAATCTACAATGTAAATAGTCATGAAAATAAATAAAACCCATTGAAATGAAAAGGTGTGTCCAAACCTTTGGCCTGTGCTGTATATAGCCTATTATTTGCATGCTATTGACAAGTGATGCACCGAAAAGTCAGCTGCCAGAAAAAAAATACTGTGATTACCGGAACAGTGCTGCCAAAACCTGATGATGTGATGACGCCATATTTCAAAGTTAATTTAACAAGCTTTTGGTGAAATCCGAACTGGCGAAAATAGCAAAATCTAAAAATAACCCACATACTCAACCCAGCAGATGGAATTTTATGTTAGAAATATTCAACACGGAAGGAGTCACCACAGCTGCCCAATTGAATCTTTAATTGGGGAAAATGTTGTTTTTTTAACTGCACCAAAGGAATCAATAAAGTACTACTATCTATCTATCTATCTATCTATCTATCTATCTATCTATCTATCTATCTATCTATCTATCTATCTATCTATCTATCTATCTATTTATTTTTGGTCACATGACAAAAATACTGGTGCAAAGTGTCCATACAGTTTTTTTGTAACTATTAGTCCACACCAGAATTATGACTCTCAATGAACGCATTTGACTCATTTGGGCGTCCAAATGTAGCGTAACACAGTGGTCCCCAACCTTTTTGTATCCGCGGACCGGTCAACGCTTAATAATTTGTCCCGCAGCCCGGGGGGGGTGGTGTCCTTTTTTTTTCTTTTTTTTTTTTTTCTTCTTTGTCATGAAAAACGGATGTTTTTGTCATGAAAAAGGGAGTTTTTTGTGGTTGGTGCACTATTTGTAAGTGGATATTGTGTTTTTTATGTTGATTTAATAAAAAAAAATATATATATATATTTTTTATTTTGTTTTTATTTTTTAGAAAAAATTCTTCTGCGGCCCGGTACCAATCGGACCACGGCCCGGTGGTTGGGGACCACTGGCGTAACACAAACAGGACTTTTTTTTTTTTTTTTCTTCTTTGTCATGAAAAACGGATGTTTTTGTCATGTACAACTCCTCTCTTGTGGGGGGGTGGGGGCGGAGGATAAAAAACAATAACAGTGCAATACTTTTTCATAACATGGTCACTACTGCCTAGTTTCTCTTGTTATATTCTTATTTACTGTTATATTTTTATTCCCATTCTTGCTTTTTATTTCTATTCTTATTGTAATATTTTTCTATTTTGTTTCCATTTATTCCCCCATTATTTACTTTTTTCTTTTTAAATTCGATCTCAGTTCTGTACACTGCTGCTGGAATTTTAACTTTCCTGAGGGAACGCTCCTGAAGGAATCAATTGAGTACCATCCATCTATTATGTCTTTCATGTGACAACAGAATATTTTGAACCACTAATGTTGCTACTAAAAATAACATCCCGCAACCTCTGGTGACATCCTAAATGTTTTTTTTTTTGTTTTTGTTTTGTTTGTGTCAAGATATTAGCATAAAAACTACAAGCAAGCATCTACTTAGCATGCAAGCTGCTGAGAGGGGATGTGCTTCTTTGTCATGAGCAAGAATGCTGATTTATTGAGCGTGTTGTATGAGAGGTATAGTGCAATGTAGTCCAAAGCTAACACTCATACTTCATTCGATCCACATGTTGAAATGAGTCTTGTGTCCTTGTTCAGGCCGTGCCGTCTGCTCCACTGGCAGGGGACACCGATTATTCCGACCCGTTTGATGCCCGGTCGGACCATCGACCAGAACCAGATGTGAGACCGGTTCCCTCTGAGAGCAATGGCTACATGGAACCTTACGAGGCCCAGAGAGTCATAACAGGTGAGTAAGGCAGTGACTTACTTATACTCTTGTTGTACAAAATAGGAAGCGGTAATATCTTTACTGTTTTCTTTAATCAATCAATCATCAATCAATGTTTATTTATATAGCCCCAAATCACAAATGTCTCAAAGGACTGCACAAATCATTACGACTACAACATCCTCGGAAGAACCCACAAAAGGGCAAGGAAAACTCACACCCAGTGGGCAGGGAGAATTCACATCCAGTGGGACGCCAGTGACAATGCTGACTATGAGAAACCTTGGAGAGGACCTCAGATGTGGGCAACCCCCCCCCCCTCTAGGGGACCGAAAGCAATGGATGTTGAGCGGGTCTAACATGATACTGTGAAAGTTCAATCCATAGTGGCTCCAACACAGCCGCGAGAGTTCAGTTCAAGCGGATCCAAGACAGCAGCGAGAGTCCCGTCCACAGGAAACCATCTCAAGCGGATCAGCAGCGTAGAGATGTCCCCAACCGATACAGGCGAGCGGTCCATCCTGGGTCCCGACGAGCGGTCCATCCTGGGTCTCGACTCTGGACAGCCAGTACTTCATCCATGGTCATCGGACCAGGCCCCCTCCACAAGGGAGGGGGGGACATAGGAGAAAAAGAAAAGAAGGGGCAGATCAATTGGTCTAAAAAGGAAGTCTATTTAAAGGCTAGAGTATACAGATGAGTTTTAAGGTGAGACTTAAATGCTTCTACTGAGGTAGCATCTCGAACTGTTACCGGGAGGGCATTCCGAACGGAAAACGCTCTATAGCCCGCAGACTTTTTTTGGGCTCTAGGAATCACTAATAAGCCGGAGTCTTTTGAACGCAGATTTCTTTCCGGGACATATGGTACAATACAATCGGCAAGATAGGATGGAGCTAGATCGTGTAGTATTTTATACGTAAGTAGTAAAACCTTAAAGTCACATCTTAAGTGCACAGGAAGCCAGTGCAGGTGAGCCAGTACAGGCGTAATGTGATCAAACTTTCTTGTTCTTGTCAAAAGTCTAGCAGCCGCATTTTGTAGCAACTGTAATCTTTTAATGCTAGACATGGGGAGACCCGAAAATAATACGTTACAGTAATCGAGACGAGACGTAACAAACGCATGGATAATGATCTCGGCGTCTTTAGTGGACAAAATGGAGCGAATTTTAGCTATATTACGGAGATGAAAGAAGGCCGTTTTAGTAACGCTTTTAATGTGTGACTCAAAGGAGAGAGTTGGGTCGAAGATAATACCCAGATTTTTTACCGAGTCACCTTGTTTTATTATTTGGTTGTCAAATGTTAAAGGTGTATTATTAAATAGAGGTCGGTGTCGAGCAGGACCGATAATCAGCATTTCCGTTTTTTTGGCGTTGAGTTGCAAAAAAAATAAAAAAAATAAAAAATGTGTATAATGTTCTTTATTTTCAATGGAACATTTAAAGTTTTGGTGTTTACTGGCGTCATATAGCAGTGTACACGTGTCTCTTATGTGTGACTGCCATTTACTGGTCACACTTATCATTACACCATCTACCAAATAAAATTGCTTCAATGTCGGCAAGCACAACCAGAATTATTCCGTACATTAGGCACACCAGGTTATAAGGCACACTGTCCAGTTTTGAGACAATGAAAGGATTTTAAGTGCGCCTTATAGACCGAAAAATATGCTATATTCTGAGTGACTCAGGTGTTCATTGAGCTATAATAGAACCCGTACATGTGTAGAGCGAGGGCTTCCTGTAATTCCTTTTTGTCTGAGTCTTTCCCCGGGGGGGTCATCCACCGCCGACGCTCCCTCCCTTTTTCCCGCCTGCATCATCTCTCTGCCGTCCATTTGTTTCTCCTCCTGTAACGTCTCTGTCTGCCTCCGCCTCATTCAGAGTAAAAGTCTGCTATCGTCTATCTGCCTTCACCTTGAGGGCTTTGCTCGGCCCTTGGGGGAGTCCCACTGTCTCTCTAATCTTTCTTTTGGCAAATGATTGTTCTTCCCCCATGATGCCACTCGCACCGCCACCTAATTGGTGGTGCAGTATGTTGATAGTGTCGGGATTTAACACATTTGCACTCACTTCCTCCTGGTTTGTAATTTGGAGCTGGGTTGTCATGGCAGAGATCTCAAGCTGTATTTCCTTGCAGACATTGGACGGACTAGACTCAGCCTGTGTGTTGGACAAGAATAGTCCCAGCCTTTATATCAGGGGTGCCCAATTTGTGTGCCAATGAGGGCCACATTCTGACAAATCCAAGAATTCAGGGGCCATTTTGGTACTTTTCACCTTTAAAACCAGTACGATATAAAGCCAAAGCCTCTAAGACAGGGGTCACCAACGCGGTGCCCGCGGGCACCAGGTCGCCCGTAAGGACCAGATGAGAAGCCCGCTGGCCTGTTCTAAAAATAGCTCAAATAGCAGCACTTACCAGTTTATATTTTTACTAGCAAGCTGGTCTCGCTTTGCTCGATATTTTTAATTCTAAGAGAGACAAAACTCAAATAGAATTTGAAAATCCAAGAAAATGTTTTAAAGACTTGGTCTTCACTTGTTTAAATAAATTCATTTATTTTTTTACTTTGCTTCTTATAACTTTCAGAAAGACAATTTTAGAGAAAAAATACGACCTTAAAAATGATTTTAGGAATTTTAAACACATACCGGTATATCTTTTGGCCTTTTTAAATTCCTTCCTCTTCTTTCCTGACAATTTAAATCAATGTTCAAGTATTTTTTTTTTATTGTACAGAATAATAAATACATTTTAATTTAATTCTTCATTTTAGCTTCTGTTTTTTCGACGAAGAATATTCGTGAAATATTTCTTCTAAATTACTATGATTAATATTCAAAACAATTATTCTGGCAAATGTAGAAAATCCGTAGAATCAAATTTAAATCTTATTTCAAAGACTTTCGAATGTCTTTTAAAATTTTTGTTCTGGAAAATCTGGAAGAAATAATGATTTTTCTTTGTTGGAAATATAGCTTGGTCCAATTTGTTGTATAGTATAAGAATGTGCAGATTGGATTTTTAACCTATTTAAAACATGTCATCAAAATTCTAAAATTAATCTTGATCAGGAAAAATTACTAATGATGTTGCATGAATTTTTTTTTTTTTTTTTTCAAAAAGTTTTTCTATTAATTTTTTTCGGTTGAATTTTGAATTTTAAAGAGTCGATATTGAAGATAAACCGATTCAAAATTTTATTTTAAGTTTTTTCGTGTTTTTTCCTCTTTTAAACCATTCAATTAAGTGTTTTTTCATCATTTATTCTCTACAAAAAACCTTCATTACAAAGAAAAAAAAATGTACGACGGAATGACGGACAGAAATACCCATTTTTTGTATATATATATATATATATATATATATATATATATATATTTATTTATGAAAGGTAAATTGAGCAAATTGGCTATTTCTGGCAATTTATTTAAGTGTGTATGAAACTGGTAGCCCTTTGCATTAATCAGTACCCAAGAAGTAGCTCTTGGTTTCAAAAAGGTTGGTGACCCCTGCTATAAGAAATGCTAAGAGTTACCACTCTGGCCAGATAGTAATAGTAGTAAAATAAAATATGAACAAAATAAGCTAAAAAAAAAATCTAGCATGCTAATGAAGTAAATTAATTAACTCATATCATGTTTTGCTTATAGTGAAGATTTACATCCAACTTGGAGAAGGCAAACCACCAAGTTGAATTAAATAGTGGTATTTCAGTTTGAGAACATGAGAAGATAAGGCTGGTATGATCCGTGGCCCGGATCATGTTTTGTTATTTTCTGTTAGTTTTGGACTCCCTCAGTTCCTGTTTTTGTGCACCCTTGAGTTTGTTTTAGTTACCATGGTTATTTTCACCTGTCTCTGATTGGTGTTTGGGACGCTCACCTGTTTCCCGAGCACTAATCAGAAGCAGTATTTAAGCCTGCCTTTGCCAGTCAGTCGGCCTGGCTTCTTTGTTTGCTACATGCAACCCGTTACGTGAGTCTCTATTGTCTGTGCTAAGTGGTAGCCTTCCCTTCGAGTGCGCTCCACACGTTGTTCCTTCGGCTTGTTTTCTGTTTTTTGTACCTCTTTGATTTTCAAGAATAAAACACGTTCCCACCTGCACGTCCTTTCTGGAGTGGTCCGTTTGCATCCCGGGGGAACGAACCCAGCAGTGAGCTGTGACCCCCCAATCGTAACAAAGGCCTCTTAGTTTTTCTATTCTCAGGTGGATTGGATCACTTCTCGTAGGAAAAGAGGGTCTAATCGGGACTTTAAAATGCTAAAGTGCTAGCCTTATCCTTGTGTAGAGACTACCTGTCTAGCTCAACGCCAACATTTCAGTTATGACTTAGAACAATTGTTTTCCAGACTCTAGTCAGGAACATCTCCTTTTTAAGGTCAGGATGTGCTCTCCTGACTTAGCACACACACAGAGAGACAGAAAGGGGTAATATGAAACTGATTAAATGAAAAGAAAATGAACAAAAAAAGGTAGCATGCTAACAGTATTATGCTAACTTGCTAACAATCAATCAATGTTTATTTATATAGCCCTAAATCACAAATGTCTCAAAGGACTGCACAAATCCTTACGACTACGACATCCTCGGAAGAACCCACAAAAGGGCAAGGAAAACTCACAACCAGTGGGCAGGGAGAATTCACATCCAGTGGGATGTGAAGGTTTCTATGAGAAACCTTGGAGAGGACCTCAGATGTGGGCAAACCCCCCCCCCTCTAGGGGACCGAAAGCAATGGATGTCGAGCGGGTCTAACATGATACTGTGAAAGTTCAATCCATTGTGGCTCCAACACAGCCGCAAGAGTTCAGTTTAAAGCGGATCCAATACAGCTGCGAGAGTCCCGTCCACAGGAAACCATCCCAAGCGGAGGCGGATCAGCAGCGCAGAGATGTCCCCAACCGATACACAGGCGAGCGGTCCATCCTGGGTCTCGACTCTGGACAGCCAGTACTTCATCCATGGTCATCGGACCGGAGGGGGGGACATAGGAGAAAACAGAAAAGAAGCGGCAGATCAACTGGTCTAAAAAGGAGGTCTATTTAAAGGCTAGAGTATACAGATGAGTTTTAAGGTGAGACTTAAATGCTTCTACTGAGGTAGCATCTCGAACTGTTACCGGGAGGGCATTCCAGAGTACTGGAGCCCGAACGGAAAACGCTCTAGAACAAGAGCATGCTTACAGACAGTTGACATACGTAAAGCACCAAAATCTAGCACTCTGTTTGCATGCTAGCTGTAACGTGCGTAATGTACCAAAATGTATTATTCTGAGGTGTGTACCTGAAAATGTAGTTTAAGATACTAGCCTGCTAACGTTAGCATGTATCAAGTACCAAAATATGGCTGAGGTGTACACCAACAATATTGACTAAAAAAAACAACAAGCAAGCGTACTAACTAGGGCTTTAATCTTTTGATTTGATTCGATTCTTTGGGGTGATGATTCGATTCACAATCGATTCAAAATCAATACTTTTGAATATGACTACCGTATTTCCTCGAATTGCCGCCGGATATATATTACCCGCATGCCTTGTTTTACCGCCAAGTCGAACTCGTTTTGCGAAATAATTAGCGCATGCTTAGAATTACTGCCGGATCAAACTTGTTAATCAAAATAATTAGCGCATGCCTCGGTTTACCGCCGGGTCAAACTCGTTTCGCAGACTAATTAGCATATCCCTCGTTTTACCGCCGGGTCAAACTCGTCACGTCACGAGTGTGTAACACGGGTGGGAAATAAGCCATATGTCCTCTCATGGCATCCCCTCGTATTACCTGCGCCGTTTCCATGTTCAATCTCGCGAGCATAACACAGGCGCTCACGTGACCCGCTGCAGCCTATCGTGCTCTATATAATCCAGCGTTCCAAGATGGCTGCAAGGTGCGGTGGCTAAGCCTGGGGACATCTAAAGTTGTCGTTTGCCTGCATATCGTAAAAACAACCGTCCAACATTTTACAACTAATTGTAAACTTATAGTTGCCGATCATCAGGGCCGAGTTGCGATGAGAAAGTGTGGCGATGTTAAGATATTAAGCCGAGCTGGTAAGTGAATTTGTTTGCTAATAGTAGCTACTAGACGTACCCATGTATTTTCTATGGGCGGTTAGCATCGGGTATTAATCCCGTTTCCTCCAATATTTCTGATCCGATTGAATTTATATTTATGTCGAGTCTTTATTTTGGGTACTTCCATACGACGACTGAGTGTTGTGGCGTTTTAAGGCCATATGCAAATGTGTTTTTCATGATGGTATCCTTACCCTACTCCTTTCACATCCCATCTCCCCGGATTGTAAATAATCAAATGTATTTGTTATGCTATCTGAACTCACTATGTTCTCTGCTCAGTGTACATATCCTACATAGCTCGGTTGGTAGAGTGGCCGTGCCAGCAACTTGAGGGTTACAGGTTCGATTCCCGCTTCTGCCATCCTAGTCACTGCCGTTGTGTCCTTGGGCAAGACACTTTATCCACCTGCTCCCAGTGCCACCCACACTGGTTTAAAAATGTAACTTAGATATTGGGTTTCACTATGTAAAAGCGCTTTGAGTCACTAGAGAAAAGCGCTATATAAATATAATTCACTTCACTACTAAGTAAGACCTACACTGTTTCAATGTCCATTTCTCTGTTGATGCAATTATTGATGACTGAAGTACTGATATCAACCAAAGATCTTCATCCCACCCCCCGGATTGTAAATAATGTAAATAATTCAATGATGATTAACTGGTGTGATGACTGTATTATGCTGATAGTCTATATTTTTACCATGAATTGATTAACGTGGACCCCGACTTAAACAAATTGAAAAACGTATTCGGTTGTTACCATTTATTGGTCAGTTGTACGGAATATGTACTGAACTGTGCAATCTATTATTAAAAGTTTCAATCAATCAAATTACATCACACTCAAATTTATACGCATAGGCCTAAATTTACCGCATGCCTTTGGTAAGCGCCGGAGTGAGAAGAGGTTTTAAATTAATTACCGCCCCGGCGCTAATTCAGGGAAATACGGTAATTACATTCTTCCTTTTAAAAAATAGATAAACCGCTGTGATGCGTTTTCTTTGGCCTGTAATGATTGGATGCTTGTATCATTCGTGCCTGCACCTTTATGTCTCAGCAGCCTCTCAACTCCACCCTCAGCCTCTCTAACCTTTCCTGTAAGATTACTATCCCCCCCCTCACCCTCCTCTTTGTGTTTTCCCTCCATCATTTTTTCAATGAATTTCTTATTTTATTCCCTACGAGGCTGTTTTTTTTTTTTTCTTTCTGCGTTTCCATCTTCGCCTCCTCCCGGCAGGGCCGCTGACACCCGGGGTCCCCCAGCGAGCGCAGGTAGAGCAGCGTTCGGCGCTGCCGTGCTTCTGTCGCCATGACTTAACATCAAACGCTGACAGATCGCGCACGTACGCACCCCCCCCCCCTCCTGCTGCTCTTACCCGCCTGTTATTGCCTCGCTCCTCCGCGCTCCCTCCATTTTCCTTCCTTCCTCACAGGCTCGGGGCCTTTCCCCAGGGCCTCCGTTTGGTCGCCATGGTGACTACCGGGCAGCCCAATAATCACGTCTTATGTCGTGAAGGTTGAAGTTTTTCACTGCCTTTCACCGTTTAAGCGTTCAATTGTGTCCCTTTTTCTTTTTTTTTTTTTGCCAAGCTGCAGGCTGTGCAGTGGCATGTCCAGATTTTTTTTTTTGTCTGCGGTGACAGCCGTGTAACAGTCTGTCTACCCCAGGAGCATCTTTTGCTACTCTGGTGGCACGGTATACTAATAAAGTGCCCCGGTACTATACTGCTTTTTTTTTTGGGGACCGATGTCTCTTTGGGACAGAGGACCCTATTGAATTTCTAAGGTTTTATTATTATTCCTTATTATCATTATACCGCCGCCTCTTTGAGCTGTAATTTGACCCTTTTAACATGCTTCAAAACTCACCAAATTTGACACACACATCAGGACTGGCGAAAATTGCGATCTAATCAAAAAAACAAAACCCCAAAACTTAAAATTGCGCTCCAGTGCCCCCTAGGACAGAAACACAGACAAAACTGCCTGTGACATCCAGTACGAATGTCGTAGAAACATGAAACAAAAACCACTACGTAGGTCTCAGTTAGACCTATATTTCATGCACTGAGACCCCCAGGCTAAAATCAACAGTAAGTTTGCTATTCCCACTTCAATGCAAAAGTTGGCTAAAAAAATTTAGCTTTTTTTCAAACATTACCTCCTCTTAGGCCGTTTGTCGTTTAAACTTCAAATAAGCAAAGAAGATGGATTGAACCTTTCTGATTAAAAGTTAAAGGGGAACATTATCACCAAACCTATGCAAGCGTCAATATATACCTTGATGTTGCAGAAAAAAGACCATGTATTTTTTTAACCGATTTCCGAACTCTAAATGGGTGAATTTTGGCGCATTAAACGCCTTTCTGTTTATCGGTCTTGTAGCGATGACGTCAGAACGTGACGTCACCGAGGTAATACACCCGCCATTTTCATTTTCAACACATTACAAACACCGGGTCTCAGCTCTGTTGTTTTCCGTTTTTTCGACTATTTTTTGGAACCTTGGAGACATCATGCCTCGTCGGTGTGTTGTCGGAGGGTGTAACAACACTAACAGGGAGGGATTCAAGTTGCACCACTGGCAAGAAATCTGCCGCCAGACCCCCATTGAATGTGCCAGAGTGTCTGCACATTTGACCGGCGATGCTAAGACAGACATGGCACAGAGATGTATGGATAACCTGTAGATGCATTTGCAACGATTAAGTCAATGAAATCACAAAGGTGAGTTTTGTTAATGTTGTTGACTAATGTGCTAATCAGACATATTTGGTCGCAGCATGACTGCCAGCTAATCGATGCTAACATGCTACGCTAATCGATGCTAACATGCTATTTACGCTAGCTTTATGTACATTTGAAACTAGATACCCACATTTAATGCGAAACAAACACTTACCAATCGACATATTTAAGTTGCTCCAGTGTCACAAGATGCAAAAGTCCTGATCGTTTGGTCCGCACATTTTACCGGCGATGCTAATAAGGCAGCCATGCTATGGGCCACTTCATTAGGTACACCCAAGCTATGGCCGAATAGCGTCAATAGCTATTCGCTCAACAGCTTCAGTTTCTTCTTCAATTTTGTTTTCGCTATCTGCCTCCATACTCCGACCATCTGTTTCAATACATGCGTAATCTGTTGAATCGCTTAAAATCCGAGTCTGAATCCGAGCTAATGTCGCTATATTTTGCCGTGGTAACCGCCGTGTTGTTTGTATTGGCAGCCCTGTATGACGTCACAGGGAAATGGACAGTCGCATCGCAAATAGCGAAAATCAAGAACTTTAAAGCTTTTTTTTAGGGATATTCCGGGAGGTGTAAAATTTTGAAAAAAACTTCGAAAAATAAAACAAGCTACTGGGAACTGATTTTTATTGTTTTTAACCCTTTTGAAATTCTGATAATGTTCCCCTTTAAAGAAAGAGTTTTAATTACTACCCCCAGTTTGGATTTTATGAGCCCGCAAAGAACCATTGCGCTGCTGCTGTTGTCACAAAATGGCGCCTTTCTGCTCAGACAAAACTGTAGGACTGTCATACACACATGAAACAAAAACCTCAATATAGGTCTCACTGAGACCTATATTTCATACACTGACCGCCCCCAACTAAAATCAACAGGACGTTTGCTATTCCCACTTCAATAAAACAACTGCATTACATTCACCATCCATTAGAGCAGTGGTTCTTAACCTGGGTTTGACCGAACCCTAGGGGTTCGGCGAGTCAGCCTCAGGAGTTCGACGGAGCCTCTGCCAGGTCAAGACACACCAGACTCATCGTATGAATAAAAATTTATCGGCTTTATGGATACGGCAACAGCAGAAGTCAGACTAATTTGGATCTGTGTAATATGTTATGAGTTCATGCACTGTGTTTGGTTTTGTTCTTTGAACAAGGTAATGTTGATGCACGGTTCATTTTGTGCCCCAGTAAAAAAAACATAAATTTGTCTTGAATTTAAAAAAAAAATAAAACATTTGATTTTTCACTGAAGAAGGGTTCGGTGAACGTGCATATGAAACTGGTGGGGTTCGGTATCTCAAACAAAGTTAAGAACCACTGCATTAGAGTCTCAAAATGATAGCACCAAGGCATCCTTGTAAAGTGGCTTGGGCATTTTATAACTGTTATTACTATGAGACTGATGTATTACACATGTGTATACAACTTTTTCTCTGTGTAATAATCCATCCATCCATCTTCTACCGCTTATCTGGGCTTGGGTCGCGGGAGCAGCAGCCAAAGCGGTCCCATCCATCACTGCTTGCAGCTTTAATTTTCCTTAGTTTTTTTTATTTGTCAATCCAGCCAAATAATAGCAGTTAAGCTGTCACCTTGTGTAAATGGTAAATAAAAACAGAATACAATGATTTGCAAATCCTTTTCCTTTTCAATTGAATAGACTGCAAAGACAAGATATTTCATGTTCACACTGAGAAACTTCCTTTTTTTTTTTGTGCAAATAATCATTAACTTGCAAAAAAAGTTGTCACGGGGCATTTTTACCAGTGTGTTACATGGCTTTTCCTTTTAACAACACTTAGTAAAGGTTTGGGAAATGAGGAGACACATTTTTGAAGCTCTTCCCGGGGGATCCCGAGGCGTTCCCAGGCCAGCCGGGAGACATAGTCTTCCCAACGTGTCCTGGGTCTTCCCCGTGGCCTCCTACCGGTTGGACGTGCCCTAAACACCTCCCTAGGGAGGCGTTCGGGTGGCATCCTGACCAGATGCCCGAACCACCTCATCTGGCTCCTCTTGATGGCCTGGGAACGCCTCGGGATCCCCCGGGAAGAGCTAGACGAAGTGGCTGGGGAGAGGGAAGTCTGGGTTTCCCTGCTTAGGCTGTTGCCCCCGCGACCCGACCTCGGATAAGCGGAATATGATGGATGGATGGATGGATTTTTGAAGCTTTTCTGGTGGAATTCTTTCCCATTCTTGCCTGATGTACAGCTTAAGTTGTTCAACAGAGTAGACTAGAACTAAAATCACGGCGAAAGAATTAGTGGCACAAAACACGTCTTTCTGTGGCAGCGTCAGAGAACGTTGCACATGTAAACAAACTATGGTGAGTTCAAGGACCGCCAAAATTAGTAGGACTCGCCAATTATTCTCATCAGTGAAGCATGTTTGTATAAACACTGGAATTTCTAACACAGTTTTTGCCCCAAGTGGAGGAGTTCAAGTACCTCAGAGTCTTGTTCACGAGGATGGTGAGATCGACAGGCGGATCGGTGCGGCGTCTTCAATAATGCGGACGCTGTATCGATCCGTTGTGGTGAAGAAGGAGCTGAACCGGAAGGCAAAGCTCTCAATTCACCGGTCGATCTACGTTCCCATCCTCACCTATGGTCATGAGCCTTTGGGTCAGGACCGAAAGGACAAGCGGCCCAAATGATTTTCCTCCGCCGGGTGGCGGGGCTCTCCCTTAGAGATAGGGTGAGAAGCTCTGCCATCCAGAAGGAACTCAGAGTAAAGCCGCTGCTCCTTCACATGGAGAGGAGCCAGATGAGGTGGTTTGGGCATGTGGTCAGGATGCCACCTGTAGATTCCTAAAGTAGCCTTAAGCTTGACGCTCCTTTACTATCACATTCACTCCGCTTGCTGCGGCAACAACAAAACAAAACTCCAGACGTTCTTCTTCGTTTGCATAGTTTACTTGTGATCTTAATAATTCAAAACATAAACCAGTCAGAAGCTCTGCCATCCGGGAGGGACTCAAAGTAAAGCCGCTGCTCCTTCACATCGAGAGGAGCCAGATGAGGTGGTTCGGGCATCTGGTCAGGATGCCACCCGAACGCCTCCCTAGGGAGGTGTTTAGGGCACGTCCAACCGGTAGGAGGCCACGGGGAAGACCCAGGACACGTTGGGAAGACTATGTCTCCCGGCTGGCCTGGGAACGCCTCGGGATCCCCCGGGAAGAGCTAGACGAAGTGGCTGGGGAGAGGGAAGTCTGGGTTTCCCTGCTTAGGCTGTTGCCCCCGCGACCCGACCTCGGATAAGCGGAAGATGATGGATGGATGGATGGATAAACCAGTCAAGATGTGGGAACAAATGAATGACAAAATAAAGAGAGTTTGTTGCAGTACTAGTTAGAAAAAGTATGAATGAGAAAAAGTATGAGTGAGGTCAAAAAACTGTGTGGCTCGATTCCACCGCACCTGACAGCCATTACCCATAACACCTTGCGTCCATAAACGACCTTACCTCACAGATCCTTCCGCCATATATGCACTTAAAACAGTTACGTCATCAAATCATTTTGACAAATGTAATAATTACAACTAAAGTGAGCTTTATATAATTACTCTAAGCATTCAATATATACATTTTCTTATCATGCAAATAAAGTAAATAGTCCCATTTTGATTGAATAAACATAAAGCACCTTCCATAAAATGTAAATTAATTTAAACAGCATTTAGGCTCCTACACCACCCAAACGCCTCCCTGAGGAGGTGTTTAGGGCACGTCCAACCGGTAGGAGGCCACGGGGAAGACCCAGGACACGTTGGGAAGACTATGTGTCCAGGCAGGCCTGGGAATGCCTCGGCATCCCCCGGGTGGAGCTGAGGGAAGATCATTTGTTCCCTCAGCTGTTGTCTTTTATAAATGAGCTCCTTAAACAAGCTTAGCTGCCATGTAGTCACTTTAGTGGGATGCGACGTGTGATTAGTTTTTATTGTATTACAAAAGTTTTTAGTTTTTAGCTTTATGATGGTTTGTATGTTGTATTTATTTTATGTATTTGTACCTTGTTTTTACTGTTGTACCTCGTTTTTTACTGTTGTACCTCGTTTTTACTGTTGAACCTCGTTTTTACTGTTGAACCTTGTTTTTTTTTTGTTGTACCTCGTTTTTACTGTTGAACCTTGTTTTTAATGACTACTTGTTATGTTTGCTACTGGGGAAGGCGACGGCACAGCGAAGGAATGTCAAGTTCAACAGGTTTATTTGAAGACTTGATGATTACGTGGAGTGTGTATGCTACTATGTGTTTGCATGGGAGACTATGTGTGGAATTGATCATAAGTAGATACCGTAAGGTTTGTTGAGGTGCGTGTTGGTTGAAAAGGGTGTCCAAATCCGAGAGGGAACAAGCCAGAGGGAGTCCAAAATCCAAGCGAGGGGCCCGAGGCAGGAGAGCGAGTCCAAAGTCCATAAACGAGGTTGGGGGATCCAGGAAGACAAAGGGAGGCCAGAAGGGAAGCAGCGGTGGTGACACGACCACTGTGGAAGAGCAGGAGAAACAGGATCAGGAAAAACACAAGGAAGTAGTCACGAGGAAGTCTGAGACACGAAGGTAGTTTACGTTCCGACATCGAGGAGTCAGCGTCGGCCATCTTTATACTGCCCTCCTTCATTGGCATCAGGTGTGGCCTGCAGTCGGCTGCAGCGGAAAGTGGGCGTGGTCCGCTTGATGAGTGTGTGAAGTGAAGTGAATTATATTTATATAGCGCTTTTCTCTAGTGACTCAAAGCGCTTTACATAGTGAAACCCAATATTTAACTTGCATTTAAACCAGTGTGGGTGGCACTGGGAGCAGGTGGGTAAAGTGTCTTGCCCAAGGACACAACGGCCATAACTAGGATGGCACAAGCGGGAATCGAACCTGCAACCCTCAAGTGGCTGGCACGGCCACTCTACCAACCGAGCTATACCGCCCCATGTGGGAGTGTCTGGTGTTTGCAGTGGATCTTCTGCGTGCACTTGCAGCAGCAGGAAGCACAGCGTGTGTGCGTGATACAACACTACTGCTGCAAACCAAATTGCCCCTCGGGGACAATAAAAATTTGAAAAAAAAAAAGGGAAGTCTGGGCTTCCCTGCTTAGGCTGCTGCCCCCGCGACCTGACCTCGGATAAGCGGAAGAAGATGGATGGATGGATGGAACATTTTTAACAATTAGGAAGGTGTGTGTCATGTTTGTCCTCCTACAGAAACCATGTTAAAACCAAAAATATATTTTTTCCATCATCTTTTTGACATTTTCACACATTTTTGAAAAAGCTCCAGAGCCACTTGCGGCTCCAGAGCAACGGGTTGCCGACCCCCGCACTAAAATTGAGCCCGGTACAGTTTGAAAAGCACCGCTTCGTATCCTTCCCCCCTGACTGAGTGCAGTGGCACCACTCAGACAAAAGATGCCGACTCCTTCATTTTCTCCCCTCCCCGCCTCCTCTCCGGTAACACCTGTTCCTAAAGGGTACATTTTTGAGGCCATCAGATAAAAGCGCCATTAGTGCTTGTCTCTGCAGCTGCGAGGCTCCTGGTGATGAGATGCGGAGATCTGATTAGCTTCTGCTCGCGTCAATAATCCTTTTGTCCCACGGCCATATTTGACTCCAAGAAATATTCCTCAGTGGGCACCTGCTGAGAAAGTGATGAACATGTTCACGAGGGATTGCTGCAGGGGGGGGGGGGGGGGGGGGGGTCGTGTGCACGAGTGCACGCCTTTTGGAACTCAAAGCCTTGTTAAGCCCCCGATATGAGATTCTGAGCCCGCCGCAAGCTGCGCAAATACCATCCGTCCCGCTCCTTTCATTCAAGGCATGTCTGCGCTCTTCAGCAACAGCCCTGGTTTTGATATCAGCACGTAGGATTATCCTGATCTGAGGATGTTTTGCATCTGCCTCGACAGAACTGCAGCGCGGCCCCGCAGGAGGAGGAGGCGGAACAGGACAGAAACGGGGCGGTCTGCAGCTGTACGACACCCCGTACGAAGACGGGCGAGGCCGACATCCGGGCTTCCTGTTCGGCGAGATCCTGGAGGAAGGCAAGGAGAACAGCAGGCTGCCGCAGGATGACGAAAGACCGGCGGACGAGTACGACCAACCCTGGGAATGGAAGAAGGATCACATCTCCAAAGCTTTCGCAGGTAAGATGGGCTCAATCACACCGGTCACACGGTGGAATGTTCTAGTACAGGGGAACCTCAACTTAAGCTCAACTTGTTCCATGACCGAGCTTGTCACTCCAGACATTCGTATCGCAAATCAATGTATTCTGTGCTCGGTCCTCCCAAGAAATACAATTCTAACATACGTACAACCTTCATTTCAATCTGTCAATCAATCAATGTTTACTTATATAGCCCTAAATCACGAGTGTCTCAAAGGGCTGCACAAGCCACAACGACATCCTGGGCTCAGATCCCAAATCAGGGCAAGGAAAAACTCAACCCAATGGTGCTATGGACGTCGAGTGGATCTAGCATTATACTGTGAGAGTCTAGTCCATAGTGGATCTAACATAGTAGTGTGACAGTGTAGTCCTTAGTGGATCTAACATAATAGTGTGAGAGTCTAGTGCATAGTGGATCTAGCATTATACTGTGAGAGTCCAGTCCATAGTGGATCTAACATAGTAGTGTGACAGTGTAGTCCTTAGTGGATTTAACATAATAGTGTGAGAGTCCAGTCCATAGTGGATCTAACATAGTAGTGTGAGAGTCTAGTGCATAGTGGATCTAACATAGTAGTGTGACAGTGTAGTCCTTAGTGGATTTAACATAATAGTGTGAGAGTCCAGTCCATAGTGGATCTAACATAATAGTGTAAGAGTCTAGTGCATAGTGGATCTAACATAGTAGTGTGACAGTGTAGTCCTTAGTGGATTTAACATAATAGTGTGAGAGTCCAGTCCATAGTGGATCTAACATAATAGTCAGAGTCCAGTCCATAGTGGATCTAACATAATAGTGTAAGAGTCTAGTCCATAGTGGATCTAACATAATAGTGTAAGAGTCTAGTCCATAGTGTATCTAACATAATAGTGTGATAGTCCAGTCCGTAGTGGATCTAACATAATATTGTGAGAATCCAGTCCATAGTGGATCCAACATAATAATGTAAGAATCCAGTCCATAGTGGATCTAACATAATAGTGAGAGTCCAGTCCATAGTGGATCTAACATAATATTGTGAGAGTCCAGTCCATAGTGGATCTAACATAATATTGTGAGAGTCTAGTCCATAGTGGATCTAGCATAATAGTGAGAGTCTAGTCCATAGTGGGGCTAGCAGGAGACCATCCCGAGTGGAGATAGGTCAGCAGCACAGAAACATCCCTAACCGATGCACAGACGAGCGGTCCACCCCGGGTCCCGACTATGGACAGCCAGCGCTTCATCTGTGGTCACCGAATCTGTGCCCCTCCCTCCACGAAAAGAAACGGCAGATCAACTGGTCTAAAAGGGGATTCTATTCAAAGGCTAGAGTATACAAATGAGTTTTAAGATAGGACTTAAATGCTTCTACTGAGGTAGCATCTCTAACTTTTACCGGGAGGGCATTCCAGAGTACTGGAGCCCGAACAGAAAACTCTCTATAGCCCACAGACTTTTTTTGGGCTTTGGGAATCACTAATAAGCCGGAGTTCTTTGAAGGCAGATTTCTTGCCGGGACATATGGTAAAATACAATCAGCAAGATAGAATGGAACTAGACCCTTTAGTATTTTATACGTAAATAGTAAAACCTTAAAGTCACATCTTAAGTGCACAGGAAGCCAGTGCAGGTGAGCCAGTATAGGCGTAATATGATCAAACTTTCTTGTTCTTGTCAAAAGTCTAGCAGCCGCATTTTGTACCAACTGTAATCTTTTAATGCTAGACATAGGGAGACCCCAAAATAAAAGGTTACAGTAATGGAGACGAGACGTATCAAACGCATGAATAATGATCTCAGCGTCTTTAGGGGACAGAATGGAGCAAATTTTAGCAATATTACGTAGATGAAAGAAGGCCGTTTTAGTAACGCTTTTAATGTGTGACTCAAAGGAGAGAGTTGGGTCGAAGATAATACCCAGATTTTTTACCGAGTCGCCTTGTTTAATTGTTTGGTTGTCAAATGTTAGAGTTGTATTATTAAATAGAGGTTGGTGTCTAGCAGGACCGATAATCAGCATTTCCGTTTTTTTGGCGTTGAGTTGCAAAAAGTTAGCGGACATCCATTGTTTAATTCATTAGAAAGGAGATTAAAGACAATGCGTCAGCAAGATAGAATGGAACTAGACCCTTTAGTATTTTATACGTAAATAGTAAAACCTTAAAGTCACATCTTAAGTGCACAGGAAGCCAGTGCAGGTGAGCCAGTATATATATATATGTATGTATGTAAAGGTATATACAGTATAGGCGTAATATGATCAAACTTTCTTGTTCTTGTCAAAAGTCTAGCAGCCGCATTTTGTACCAACTGTAATCTTTTAATGCTAGACATAGGGAGACCCGAAAATAATAGGTTACAGTAATGGAGACGAGCCGTAACGAACGCATGAATAATGATCTCAGCGTCTTTAGTGGACAGAATGGAGCGAATTTTAGCGATATTACGTAGATGAAAGAAGGCCGTTTTAGTAACGCTTTTAATGTGTGACTCAAAGGAGAGAGTTGGGTCAAAGATAATACCCAGATTTTTTACCGAGTCGCCTTGTTTAATTGTTTGGTTGTCAAATGTTAGAGTTGTATTATTAAATAGAGGTCGGTGTCTAGCAGGACCGATAATCAGCATTTCCGTTTTTTTGGCGTTGAGTTGCAAAAAGTTAGCGGACATCCATTGTTTAATTCATTAGAAAGGACATTAAAGACAATGCGTCAGCAAGATAGAATGGAACTAGACCCTTAAGTATTTTATACGTAAATAGTAAAACCTTAAAGTCACATCTTAAGTGCACAGGAAGCCAGTGCAGGGGAGCCAGTATATATATATATGTATGTATGTATGTATGTATGTATGTAAAGGTATATACAGTATAGGCGTAATATGATCAAACTTTCTTGTTCTTGTCAAAAGTCTAGCAGCCGCATTTTGTACCAACTGTAATCTTTTAATGCTAGACATAGGGAGACCCCAAAATAATAGGTTACAGTAATGGAGACGAGCCGTAACGAACGCATGAATAATGATCTCTGCGTCGCTAGTGGACAAAATGGAACACATTTTTGCGATATTACGGAGATGAATGGCCGTTTTAGTAACACTCAAACGAGTAGCACATCAGTCTGCTTTTCGGCCCTTGACCAAATTTAGTTTTTTTGCCCAATGTGGCCCCCACCTCAAGAGGTTTGGAGACTGGACACCCCTGCTCTAAAGTAATGGACGTATTGCTTTCCCGTTAAACCAGCAGGGGGGTTCCAAGTGAGCTTCCTGTCTAAATGGGGTGCAGGGTATATTGACACAGATCATTGTAGCAAAGCGGGATATTCTACTACAGCTTGTGTGCGCTTTCACACAAAGATTGTATTGTGTGTAGTCGATACACCTGGAAGTAAGGGATGCGTATTGCATTTCACTTCAACCAGCAAGCGGTTCCAATTGATTCAGGCCCAGTTAGCTCCCTGCCTAAACAGATTGCATTGCAAATGGACACAGAACCCAACAACGGAGGATATTGAATAGAAGAATAGAATAGAATGAACTTTATTGTCATTATGTTTGCATATAACGAGATTAAAGACTCCAACTTAAGGTGCGGTAGTGGGAACAAATATGGGGTGAAATAAATGACATAAGAGGTAATAAAGGAAAAACTAACAATTGAAATAAACAGACTACTATCCAATAAAAATAATAAGCAATTCTGTACAATATACAAAACACTATAGAAGTACAAAATACAAAATACTGTACAATATACAGAGCAAGACAGGAGTACCGAAGTAATAAATAACAATCAGTGACGGACGTATTGCACTCGAAGGGTAGTATTGCACAGTAGGGTATTAGGGCATTATATTGTACAGGGGTGAATTATTATTATTATAAGTTAGAGTTCAACATGGTGACAGCTTTGGGAAAGAAGCTGTCTCTGAGCCTGTTTGTTCTGGCTCTGATGCACCTGTAGCGCCTGCCTGATGGTAGCAAGTCGAACAGGTGGAAGCCAGGGTGTGTGCTGTCCTTGGTAATGTTTTTTGCTCTGTTGAGGCAACGGGAGTTGTGTAAGTCCTTCAGGGAGGGTTTTTTGTGCCAACTTTATGACCTTCTGAATCGCCTGTTTGTCTGCTTCAGTGCAGCTGGCGTACCACACTGTTATGCAGTACGTCAGCAGGCTCTCGACAGCCGAGCGATAGAAGGTCACCATCAGCTGCCTCTCCAGTCTGTTCTTCCTCAGCACCCTCAGGAAATCAATCAATGTTTACTTATATAGCCCTAAATCACTAGTGTCTCAAAGGGCTGCACAAACCACTACGACATCCTCGTTAGGCCCACATAAGGGCAATGAAAACTCACACCCAGTGGGATGTCGGTGACAATGATGACTATGAGAACCTTGGAGAGGAGGAAAGCAATGGATGTCGAGCGGGTCTAACATGATACTGTGAAAGTTCAACATGATACTGTGAAAGTTCAATCCATAATGGATTCAACACAGTCGCGAGAGTCCAGTCCAAAGCGGATCCAACACAGCAGCGAGAGTCCCGTTCACAGCGGAGCTATCAGGAAACCATCCCAAGCGGAGGCGGATCAGCAGCGCAGAGATGTCCCCAGCCGATACACAGGCGAGCAGTACATGGCCACCGGATCGGACCGGACCCCCTCCACAAGGGAGAGTGGGACATAGAAGAAAAATAAAAAAGAAACGGCAGATCAACTGGTCTAAAAAGGGAGTCTATTTAAAGGCTAGAGTATACAAATGAGTTTTAAGGTGAGACTTAAATGCTTCTACTGAGGTGGCATCTCAAACTGTTACCGGGAGGGCATTCCAGAGTACTGGAGCCCGAACGGAAAACGCTCTATAGCCCGCAGACTTTTTTTGGGCTTTGGGAATCACTAATAAGCCGGAGTCCTTTGAACGCATATTTCTTGCCGGGACATATGGTACAATACAATCGGCAAGATAGGATGGAGCTAGACCGTGGAGTATTTTATACGTAAGTAGTAAAACCTTAAAGTCACATCTTAAGTGCACAGGAAGCCAGTGCAGGTGAGCCAGTACAGGCGTAATATGATCAAACTTTCAAATGGAGCCACCGCTGGGCCTTCCGGATGACCGCAGTTGTATTTTGGGTCCAGGACAGGTCAGCAGATATGAGGGTGCCGAGGAACTTGAAGGAGCTGACTCTCTCCACCTCCTCCTCGCCGTTGATGTAGAGGGGGGCGGGGTCTGCAGTGTTCTTCCTGAAGTCAAAGATTAGTTCAACCGTGTGCGCTTTCACACAGAAATCTGAATGTCGTCAGGCCAAGAAGTAATGGGCCTGTAGTGGTGTACAGTATCAACCAGCAGGGGGTCCAGGTCATTCCAGGCCTGTCAGTTTCCTGCCCAAACAGGTTTCAAAAGTGGACTTTCACACAGTGATGCGTCACACTCGCACTTGCAATGCCCATCATTAGTTGTGAAGCACATTTTCAATTGAGACTCATTCATCATACTGAGAGAAACCAACAAATCAATATCTAATCAAGCATTAAAGTGCAAGATTCGAATCATGTCTCTTCCGAACCTTTTTCATAAGACTCTTCCATGGAAGTGGTGATGTGTGTGAGAGCAGTTAAGCCCGGGCTCATAATAGATTTTTGAAAGGGTTGAAAGTGAAATTCCTATCTAATTGTCCCGATCTTATCTTGTTTACTTTCCACCGTCACCACGCGTATCGACGTTTCATGCAGAGAGTGTGACCTTCACTGTCTGCGCTCTTTCAAATCTCTTTTTACTCCCTTGAAACAACTTGGAGTGAGTATTGATTTCTTGCTGTTTGACACGTGACGGACAAAAGTAGTGGAGATGGCGCGCGCTATTGATGAACCCTTAGCGGGAGCAGCTCGGCCGACCACAAATTGCAATTCTGTGAGTGGCTTTTGAACAGTTGTCACCGAGGCGAAATGCGGAAGAAAAAAATGACAGTGGATCTTCGACTTCTCAGTTATTAAACAGGGTTCATGAATTGAAAAGTAAGTATAGTGAAGCAAATTTTTCCATAGGAGACAATGTAAATATGAATAATGGGTTCCAGCCTTGACAAAAGTACATATTTTAGTTCAGATTTGTACACTTTTGAACATATAATAAAGTTCTATGTACAAACCCCGTTTCCGTATGAGTTGGGAAATTATGTTAGATGTAAATAAAAACGGAATACAATGATTTGCGAATCATTTTTAACCCATATTCAGTTGAATATGCCACAAAGACAACATATTTGATGTTCAAACTGATAAACTTTTTTTTTCTGCAAATAATCATTAACTTTAGAATTTGATGCCAGCAACACGTGACAAAGAAGTTGCGAATGGTGGCAATAAATACTGATAAAGTTGAGGAATGCTCATCAAACACTTATATGGAACATCCCACAGGTGTGAAGTTAAGTGAATTATATTTATATAGCGCTTTTTCTCTAGTGACTCAAAGCGCTTTACATAGTGAAAACCAATATCTA
>NC_084632.1:8142631-8192631 GCF_033978795.1 Nerophis ophidion
TTATATTACAAAGTATTGAGTTGAATTTGTGTTATTGACCAAATACTTATTTTCCACCATAATTTACAAAGAAATTCTTAAAAATTCCTACAATTTGAATTCCTGGATTTGTTTTTCACATTCTGTTTCTCACAGTTGAAGTGTACCTATGATGGAAATTACAGACCTCTGTCATCATTTGAAGTGGGAGAACTTGCACAATCGGTGGCTGACTAAATACTTTTTTACCCCACTGTATATATATATATATATGTATATATATATAATTTTATTTTTTGTTGTATTTTTTATTTTTTTTAATTGTAGATTTAAGTGTAGCGTATTTTCCCGGCCATAGGTAGAGCACATCGGAGAATACATTTTTAATTTGTATTTTTTATTTAGCTTTTTAATTTTTTTCTGTCCTGTCCAACTATTAAGGCGAATCATATAGTAGATGTCAATCCCCATATCGGCTGTTCAGATGTACTTTGCAAAAGAGAAGTGTGGTATACTTCTCTTGTTGCCTTATTTGTATTTGACTTTATTAAATGTATTTATATTATCATTTGGTGCAGCAGGGCCGGAGCAGGAGGGGATAGAAAGAGAAAATAAAAAAGGAAGACTGAGGGGGAAATTGTGAGGACAAGAGGGGGATTAGACAGAGAGAGACAAACAACAACAGCAGACACAACAACAACAATAGAGCAACATTAGCAACTAGGATATGTACAAATATGATGGTAAAAGTGATAGCAAAGAAGTAGTTAGCGAAATAAATAATAATACATGAATGACAATGAGCATTATTACACCACCAGGTGTCTAATTCGGTGACCGTTTCATTTTTAGATCAAGCAGAGTCCAAAAATAGGGTTTTAGTTAATTCTGAGGAAACAAATTATGGACTCACTTAGTAAAGTTTAATTTCCAAAGATAACTTCTGCATAAGATTACATTTTTCCATTAGTCTGCAGTTAAAATGGTGTGTTGACACTTTGGAGAGAAGTGGCAGGTCAACTGCTCTAAAACAGTCTATTTACAAGCTGGATTATATCAATGGGTTTTAAGGTGAGACTTGATTGCTTCTACCAAAGTGGCTTATAAAACGGTGCAGCTAATTTATGGATTTATTTTTTTTCGCTGACGGCCATAATTTTGTGAAAAAAACAAAACAAGCAAATACACTGAAAAGGTGTGTTATAGTAAAACCACTATATGCATCTAATCCATTATTATTATTAATGTTGTTTGTTTGTCTGCCCTTCTGTTCTGAGCATTCAACGGGAAGTACAAGTGCTGTCCCGTCTTCTGGTTGTCCATAGCGTTTCTACTCGGATAGATTCTTAATGGAACAATTCTTATTTAATAAACCGTCCTGCGTGTGACGTCCGTAGGAGTGTTTTCATGCATATTTGTGCGTGCAATTGTGATATAATGAAGTTAGCGTCATTATCATTAGCTAGTATGCTAACACGTTTACGAGTGTTTTTGTTAGTAGTAATAAATTACAATGGGATTATTTTTGTATTTCTGTTCACCAAAACCCCAAGTGGAGGAGTTCTAGTACCTAGGAGTCTTGTTCACGAGTGAAGGAAGAGTGGATCGGGAGATCGACTAGGTGCGGCGTCTTCAGTAATGCGGACGTTGTGCCGATCCGTTGTGGTGAAGAAGGAGCTGAGCCGGAAGGCAAAGCTCTCAATTTACCGGTCGATATACGTTCCCATCCTCACCTATGGTCATGAGATTTGGGTCATGACCGAAAGGATAAGATCACGGGTACAAGTGGCTGAAATGAGTTTCCTCCGCCGTGTGGCAGGGCTCTCCCTTAGAGATAGGGTGAGAAGCTCTGCCATCCGGGAGGGACTCAAAGTAAAGCCGCTGCTCCTTCACATCGAGAGGAGCCAGATGAAGTGGTTCGGGCATCTGGTCCGGATGCCACCCGAACGTCTCCCTAGGGAGGTGTTTAGGGCACGTCCAACCGGTAGGAGGCCACGGGGAAGACCCAGGACACGTTGGGAAGACTATGTCTCCCGGCTGGCCTGGGAACGCCTCGGGATCCCCCGGGAAGAGCTAGACGAAGTGGCTGGGGAGAGAGAAGTCTGGGTTTCTCTGCTTAGGCTGTTGCCCCCGCGACCCGACCTCGGATAAGCGGAAGAAGATGGATGGATGGATGTTCACCAAAACGTCTTTGTGGACTTATTGAGTCTGTTTAGTTGATTGGAGAGCTAGTTTCCGCAGCCAGTGGGTCCATGACAATGACTTCTGTTTTGTTTGATTAAATAAGGTCTGTTTCTTCCTACCGAATGCAGCTTGTCCAAACAAATAAACCGTCTGTCCGCGTGGACGTGGAATGGCTCACACGTGGCAAAGTAACGGATGCAGGAAGAGAGGAATGGAGGGGGTCTAAACTAGAGGTGTGAAAGAAAAAGGCTGGCGGGGGAGATGCACGTCGAAGGTTAGGTGAAAGGGGAGGGGCTTGGAGGAGAGTGATGACCAGGGTGGTGCTGAGATGGAATCAGGGCCATTGTCGCCGCCTCCATCAGTCATCCCCTGAACACATGAGTGCAGGCTGTCGCTCGTCCTCGGCCATGACAAGGCTGCCGCTAACGCTGCCCTCCTTCCCGGCAGATGTGACGCACAGCCTGCCTGTCGCAGTGGGGCGAAGGCGAGTGTGGGAGTGGATGTTGTCGGTGTGGGGTCACAGTGATCTTGCCTCGCCTCATCAACGCCTACATGCTGGCACTCGCACATGTGGGGAGTCTGATTATCAGCGGGGTTTTAATTGGCGGGTGAGAGGATGGTATGTGCTTGCTTTTGACAGCGTAGCTTTGCTCGCATTTGATTATTGTCAGTACTTATAAATAGCAGTATCTAACAAAAATAGCACTGCAGATGAGGCCAGCTATTATGCTCTGCTTCACAATGTCACAGTCCATGTCAGATTTCATATTACAAACCCCGTTTCCATATAGAATGGACCTGCTATCCCCGTTTAAATAAGAAAATCTAATTTCAGTAGGCCTTTCAGTGTCTTTGCCTGTTTTTTTTTTTTTTAACTATAGCGAATAAACATCAATTAATGTTTACTTATATAGCCCTAAATCACTAGTGTCTCAAAGGGCTACACAAACCACTACCACAACCTCGGTAGGCCCACATAAGGGCAAGGAAAACTCACACCCAGTGGGACATCGGTGACAATGATGATTATGAGAACCTTGGAGAGGACGAAAGCAATGGATGTCGAGCGGGTCTAACATGATACTGTGAAAGTTCAATCCATAGTGGATCCAACACAGTCGCGAGAGTCCACTCCAAAAGCGGATCCAACACAGCAGCGAGAGTCCCGCTCACAGCGGAGCCAGCAGGAAACCATCCCAAGCGGAGGCGGATCAGCAGCGCAGAGATGTCCCCAGCCGATACACAGGCGAGCAGTACATGGCCACCGGATCGGACCAAACCCCCTCCACAAGGGAGAGTGGGATATAGGAGAAAAAGAAAAGAAACGGCAGATCAACTGGTCTAAAAAGGGAGTCTATTTAAAGGCTGGAGTATACAAATGAGTTTTAAGGTGAGACTTAAATGCTTCTACTGAGGTGGCATCTCGAACTGTTACCGGGAGGGCATTCCAGAGTACTGGAGCCCGAAATGAAAACGCTCTATAGCCCGCAGACTTTTTTTGGGCTTTGAGAATCACTAATAAGCCGGAGTCCTTTGAACGCAGATTTCTTGCCGGGACATATGGTACAATACAATCGGCAAGATAGGCTGGAGCTAGACCGTGTAGTATTTTATACGTAAGTAGTAAAACCTTAAAGTCACATCTTAAGTGCACAGGAAGCCAGTGCAGGTGAGCCAGTACAGGCGTAATGTGATCAAACTTTCTTGTTCTTGTCAAAAGTCTAGCAGCTGCATTTTGTAGCAACTGTAATCTTTTAATGCTAGACATGGGGAGACCCGAAAATAATACGTTACAGTAGTCGAGGCGAGACGTAACAAACGCATGGATAATGATCTCAGCGTCTTTAGTGGACAGAATGGAGCGAATTTTAGCGATATTACGGAGATGAAAGAAGGCCGTTTTAGTAACGCTTTTAATGTGTGACTCAAAGGAGAGAGTTGGGTGGAAGATAATACCCAGATTCTTTACCGTGTCGCCTTGTTTAATTGTTTGGTTGTCAAATGTTAGAGTTGTATTATTAAATAGAGGTCGGTGTCTAGCAGGACCGATAATCAGCATTTCCGTTTTTTTGGCGTTGAGTTGCAAAAAGTTAGCGGACATCCATTGTTTAATTTCATTAAGACACGCCTCCAGCTAACTACAATCCGGCGTGTTGGTCAGCTTTAGGGGCATGTAGAGTTGGCTGTCATCAGCATAACAGTGAAAGCTAACACCGTATTTGCGTATGATGTCACCTAGCGGCAGCATGTAGATGCTGAAGAGTGCAGGGCCAAGGACCGAACGCTGGGGAACTCCACACGTTACCTTAACATAGTCCGAGGTAACATTGTTATGGGAGACGCATTGCATCCTATCAGTTAAAATTAGTCGCACCGTCCTATAAGCCGTAGGGCTCAAAGCGTAGGAAAAAAGGTATTAAAATGATGCCAAAATTCTGTACTGTTTCATATTGAGGGACTGCGGAAATTAGCGTCCTTTCTATAATCCCGCATGTTTACACAACACCCTGTGTGTTGTTGTGTCGCTAAATAAGCATTGTTTCTGTAAAAAAAAAGAAACAAGCCCAGTATTGAAAGCAGTGAGCAGAAATAGTGATGACATCAAAGCTTAGTAACACTTTGAGACCGTCGCCTGACATCATTGCTAGATCATTGCTTTCCCCTTCGTTGCTGTCGCTTTTAACCAGAGGTGGGTAGAGTAGCCAGAAATTGTACTCAAGTAAGAGTACTGTTACTTTAGAGATTTATTACTCAAGTAAAAGTAATGAGTAGTCATCCAAATATTTACTTGAGTAAAAGTAAAAAGTATGTTGTGAAAATACTACTCAAGTATTGAGTAACTGATGAGTAACCTGTTCCTTTAATGATTACGGCAACAAATAATGCACAAAAACATAAAAATAGCAATGAGCAAATTCATTACCAGGAATATCTCTTAAGCAACTCTAACAATATTATATTTTAAATAGTAATACATTAAAATAAAAGAATTAAGGCAAATTGAGCCACAATAACTTAACAGCACCATAGGCTCAGTAGGCATTTATTGACTGATTGATAGATTGATTGATACTTGTATTAGTAGATTGCACAGTACAGTACATATTCCCTACAATTGACCACCAAATGGTAACACCCCAATACGTTTTTCAACGTTAAGCAATTACTTAATAAATGACCAAGTCGAGGTGATCTACCTCATATATACATACACACACATATCATATATATATATATATATATATGTATATATACAGTATATAATTTATAGTTTTTTATTTTGCCATTTTTGTTGAAATGTTAAAGGTGTTTTAATGAATATACATGCATGTTTAACATATAGATTCCTATCTTTCATGAAGACAAGAATATAAGTTGGTGTATTACCTGATTCTGATGACTTGCATTGATTGGAATCAGACAGTATAGTGCTGATAATGTCCACATTTTCAAATGGAGGAGAAAAAAAGTTCCTCTTTTCTGTCTAATACCACATGAAAGTCGTTGGTTTTTGGCATCTTATTAGTCCAGCTTCCATATTCGTTTTTATACAGTTTACGAGATATACATTGGCGGTAAACTCCGTAGCTTGCTCGCTTGTTTGCGCTGGCTTTCGGAGACTCTTATTTTGTTAGTGCAGGCGCGATGGAGCGGCGCTTTTATTGTGAAGACAGGAACTGTGCGATCAGTCTTTAGGCTTTTGACGGAAAGTACGATTGAAATAAAGTGTCTTTTTTCCTTTACACTTTTGAATGATTTATTGAAACTTTTATTAGTAGATTGCACAGTACAGTACATATTCTGCACAATCGACCACTAAATGGTAACACCCCAATAAGTTTGTCAACTTTTTTAGGTCGGATTCGAAGTGTGACGGTCACGTGACCGCCAAGTTTTTTTTGATTGGTCCAACGTCACCAGTGACTGCATTTGATTGGTGAAACGCAGGCATGCGTAGTTCCTACTTTGAATGCGTGTCTGACAAAATCAAAACAAACAAAACGTGCATTAACAGATCGATAAAAAAAAAGTAGCGAGCTGATTGTAGATAAACGGAGCGGAGTAAAAGTAGCGTTTCTTTTTTATAAATATACTCAAGTAAAAGTATGTTGCATAAAAACTACTCTTAGAAGTACAATTAATCCCAAAAGTTACTCAAGTAGATGTAACAGAGTAAATGTAGCGCGTTACTACCCACCTCTGCTTTTAACTGCCAACTATTTCAGAACCGATAAAAGTTGTTAGTGTGGGAAGTAATCGCTCAGCCCTCCGAGCAAGCCACGCTCTTCTTGAGATAAAATCAGTACTCCCACCTCCCCCTCCCCTCCTGGTTTCCATTATCTTGGACATCTTCCACTTTGGCCATTTGTGTGAGTCTGGCATCACCCGAGGGGGCTGCGGCGTTGACGTCCCTCCCGGCCCGCTGGCTTTTCCTGAAAAATCTTTTAGAAGCTGTCGCCAGTCGCCCCTGACTTGGCCAGCTCGATGAGCAGCACAGAAGTCCACAGATGACAAGGACCCTGCCGCCGCTCAGTCAACTAATGACAGGCACCGCCTCGTTAGCCCTCTGACGACTACACCTAATGAACACATTCAAAGTTTTTTTATTGCATTTTTTTTTAATTTTGCAGTCCTGTACAGAGCTTGTCTGCGGAACACACTATGTGGGAAGTGAAGGAATAATGTTGCCACTTACGATTATGACAGTGTTATGTTCCGGTTCCTGCGCCGGTCCATGCTCATTAGACGGCAACAAGGGACAGGTTGTGCAGGCAGGTCCAAATGTCTTTTAGCCCGGGCATTACGTAAGCCCATTACTTTTACAGGTAGTGATGAAGTAAATCTTGGCTTTGAATATTATACAAACCAACTACTTTGGAAGGATGTTAATACATACTTTTTTTGTGGTCAAATATTGCAGTTAAAGTTGTCTTTATTTATCTATCACTATGGATTGAACTGTCACAGTATCATGTTAGACCCGCTCGACATCCATTGCTTTCGGTCCCCTAGAGGGGGGGAGGGGGGTTGCCCACATTTGAGGTCCTCTCCAAGGTTTCTCATAGTCAGCATTGTCACTGGCGTCCCACTGGATGTGAATTCTCCCTGCTCACTGGGTGTGAGTTTTCCTTGCCCTTATGTGGGTTCTTCCGAGGATGTCGTAGTCGTAATGGTTTGTGCAGTCCTTTGAGACATTTGTGATTTGGGGCTATATAAATAAACATTGATTGATTGATTGATCTCTTTTGGGTAATGCAAATATCCCTCAGTTCTTGAGATATCCACTCTTTCGCTCTTTAAAATGTAATAGAATAAAAACACATCCATCCATCCATCCATCTTCTTCCGCTTATCCGAGGTCGGGTCGCGGGGGAAGCAGCCTAAGCAGGGAAGCCCAGACTTCTCTCTCTCCAGCCACTTCGTCCAGCTCCTCCCGGGGGATCCCGAGGCGTTCCCAGGCCAGGCGGGGGGCATAGTCTTCCCAACGGACGTGCCCTAAACACCTCCCTAGGGACGCGTTCGGGTGGCATCCTGACCAGATGCCCGAACCACCTCATCTGGCTCCTCTCCATGAGGAGGAGCAGCGGTTTTACTTTGAGCTCCTCCCGGATGGCAGAGCTTCTCACCCTATCTCTAAGGGAGAGCCCCGCCACCCGGCGGAGGAAACTCATTTGGGCCGCTTGTACCCGTGATCTTGTCCTTTCGATCATAACCCAAAGCTCACGACCATAGGTGAGGATGGGAGCATAGATCGTTCGGTAAATTGAGAGCTTTGCCTTCCGGCTCAGCTCCTTCTTCACCACAACGGATCGATACAACGTCCGCATTACTGAAGACGCCGCACCAATCCGCCTGTCGATCTCACGATCCACTCTTCCCTCACTCCTGAACAAGACTCCCAGGTACTTGAAGTCCTCCACTTGGGGCAGGGTCTACTCCCCAACCCGGAGATGGCATTCCACCCTTTTCCAGGCGAGAACCATGGACTCTGACTTGGATGTGCTGGTTCTCATCCCAGTCGCTTCACACTCTGCTGCGAACCGATCCAGTGAGAGCTGAAGATCCTGGCCAAGTGAAGCCATCAGGACCACATCTGCAAAAAGCAGAGACCTAATTCTGCAGACACCAAACCGGATCCCCTCGACGCCTTGACTGCGCTTAGAATTTCTGTCCATGAAAGTTATGAACACACAAACATAAAAACACATACTAAAGTTAAATGAATAGCATTAAGCATAAAATAGTAAATAATATTAAAAGCCAACATCAAACGTTAGTAATCAAAACAATGTTGGATTTTCTGTTTCCCCCGGGCCGGGCAGCGCTCATGCAGCCCCAGACCATAATGCTACCACCAGCATGCTTGGTTGTTGACAATACACAATTGTTTTGCTAGCTAGTAATATTTCCTTCGATGACCAGCAGCACCCCAGTACTCATGCCGCCCCAGGCCATGATGCTACCACCAACATGCTTGACTGTCAGCAATACATCATTTCTTTTACCCCTCAATTGTGTCACGATCTATTTAGTTTAAACGGTTTCCCTCAAAGAACTGCAACTTTTTTAATATCAGTGACATCAGTGTGTAAAGGATATCACCACATGGGCTTAGGAACACTTCAGAAAACCACTGTCAGTAACTACAGTTGATCGCTACATCTGTAAGTGCAAGTTAAAACTCTACTATGCAAAGCCAAAGCTATTTATCAACAACACCCAGAAACGCTTTGCTGGGCCCAAGCTCATCTAAGATTGACTGATGCAAAGTGGAAAAGTATTCTGTGGTCTGATGAGTCCACATTTCAAATTGTGTTTGGAAACTGTGGACTTTTTGTCCTCCGGAACAAGGAGGAAAAGAACCATCCGGACTGTTACAGGAGCAAAGTGTAAAAGGCAGCATGTGTGATGGTATGGGGGTGTATTAGTGCCCAAGGCATGGCTAACTTACACATCTGTGAAGGCACCCTTAATGCTGAAAGGTGCATACAGATTTTGGATGGAGATGTCTGATAATATCGTACTGCCGATATTATCGGCCGATAAATGCTTAAAAATGTAATATCGGAAATTATCGGTATTGGTTTCAAAAAGTAAAATTTCTGACTTTTTAAAACGCCACTGTGTACATGGACGTAGGAAGAAGTACAGAGCACCAATAAACCTTAAAGGCACTGCCTTTGCGTGCCGGGCCAATCACACAACATCCCCGGCTTTGCACACACACAAGTGAATGCAAAGCATACTTGGTCAACAGCCATACAGGTCACACTAAGGGTGACAGTGTCAACAACTTTAACACTGTTACAAATATGTGCCACACTGTGAACCCACACCAAACAAGAATGACAAACACATTTCGGGAGAACATCCGCACCGTAACACAACATAAACACAACAGAACAAATACCCAGAAACCCTTGCAGCACTACCTCTTCCGGGATGCTACGATATACACCTCCGCTACCCGCCCACCTCAACCTCCTCATGCTCTCTCAGGGAGAGCATATCCCATATTCCAAGCTGCTGTTTTGAGGCATGTTAAAGAAAAGAATGCACTTTGTGACCTTAATAATAAATATAGCAGTGCCATGTTGGCATTTTTTCCATAATTTTAGTTGATTTATTTTGAAAAACCTTGTTACATAGTTTAATGCATCCTGCAGGGCATCACAACGAAAATAGGCATACTAATGTGTTAATTCCACCAGTGTATATATCGGATTCGGTTGATATCGGAATCGGTAATTAAGAGTTGGACAATGTCGGAATAACGGATATCGGCAAAAAAGCCTTTATCGGACATCTCTAGTTTTGGAGCAACATATGTTGCCATCCAGGCAACGTCTTTTTCATGGACGCCCCTGCTTATTTCAGCAAGACAATGCCAAGCCACATTCTGCACTTGTCAAAACAGCATGGCTTCCGAGTAAAAGATTGCAGGTACTAGACCGGCCTGCCTGTAGTCCAGACTACGGTTGTCCCGATCCGATATTTGGATCGGATCGGCCGCCGATATTTGCAAAAAAATGCGTATCGGCAAGGCATGGGAAAATCCTGATCCAAATCCAGTTTGTTTTCCAACGCACCGATTTAAATAATACATTCCAGTCTTTTGCTGCTCCCTACGCTCCGTTCCGCCTTTTCCAGCACACCTTCAACACTTTGTTCTAACCCTTAAAACGGCGATGTGAATTAAAAGTTACGGTAAAAATGTCAGCTGTGTGGGATTATTTTACCCTACAAAACGAAACAGATGAAGAGGTGGAGTGCAAAACATGCCACAATAAAGTCAAGCGTGTGGTAAAGTTGTAAGACATTTGAATGACTCCTGCGAGTGAGATGCTTTTTAGCACTCATAGATGAACACAGGAGCAGGCTGACACCTGAGCATCTTGAAGTGCTCGTCTTTGTTAGAAAAAATCTCCCTTTTATGCTTGGACTTCAATTGTTTGCCCCCCCCCCCTTACTGGGGCAAACAATTGAAAGGAGTGTGTAGATATTTTTTTTATTTTTTTTTTAAGTTAACACTTGTTCAAGAGCCAGTATTGATGCTGAGTTATAGACATTTTATCCCACTCAGGTTGTGTGTTTTGCTTTTTTTTTTTTAATGTTTACAGCATTATTTGCACTTTATACTGTTCACTTTTTTACTGTTTAATGATGCCATTTATGTTGGTCATGTATAATTTTTTTCTACTTTGTGTGTATCCTTGAATACCAATTGTGTATTATTCAAACTCACCTAATTCAGCTGACTAGTTGTTATCAAGAGTACTAAAATCCTTTTCAACATGAATATGACAACTAAGTAGGCTAAATAACTTTAATACATGCTCGGATAGGCCAGTATCGGTAATGGATCGGAAGTGCAAAAACTATATCGGTATCGGACCGGAAGTGCAAAAACCTGGATCGGGACATCCCTAGTCCAGACCTGTCTCCCATTGAAAATGTGTGGCGCATTATGAAGCCTAAAATTGCAATACTTTTGTCCAAACAGTGTCTCTAAAGTGCACTTTTCAGTTAATTGGGAGTTTTACACAAAGTAAAGGTTCATTTAAGCGTGCTACCTTGACAGATGGTGTGTGTGTGTGTGTGTGTGTGTGCGTGCGTGCGTGCGTGCGTGCGTGCGTGCGTGCGTGCGTGCGTGCGTGCGTGCGTGCGTGCGTGCGTGCGTGCGTGCGTGTTCATGTGCAAGTGTGTGTGTGTAAGTGCATTTTGTCTGCAAGGCTGTTCATGGACACAAACATGCAGTCAGAGGGGAAAAAAAGCCAAATGGAGGAAAATGAGATTTGTGAAGAGCCCGTGGGCCACCTGAGCAGCCTCTTCATCAATTTAGCGGCTCCTCACAAGGACTTCTCTTTGTCACATGTCCTCTCTCTCTCTCTCTTTCTCTTGCCACCTTTATTCCTCCCCGGCTGTGGCTGCGGCCTGGTGTTAATGAAAAGGCATGTCCTCGCTGATTCCACACTGGAGGAGTTGATGGAAGCAGCGTCGGGCAGGAGGAACATGAATAGAAAATGAGATAATGTTCCTCTTCTGCACGTCATGCAGGAATATATTCATGCCTGGAAACTAGTGAGATGTGGGAATTGTGTTCTGCTGCTGGCATAAGGTGTTAATGATCTTTATAGGAGGGTGGGGGCTGTGTGTGTGCCCAGCAGAGGGTCTTTACGAGTGGGGGGGAAAAAAACAGATGTCATCATTAACAGACCAAATGATGTCATCATTAACGGGCCAAATGTGTCCGTCTGTCTGCTCCTCCTCTCTTTTGAGGGCACACAAAGCAGCAGGTGGGCTTGAAAAGTTACCTGTCGCTTTATAGAGCTAGGGGTGTCCAGAAGAGTTGTAAAAATAATGGAAATAAGTCAAGTATTTTTTTTTTTTAATCTTTCAATCTGTAGATCTGCGGGTGTCCAAACTTCGGCCCGCGGGCTAAGTGCGGCCCGCCAACGTCTTCAATTTGGCCTGCGAAACGGTGAAGTATTTTGCTCAAGGACATAACGGACGTGACGAGGTTGGTAGAAGGTGGGGATCGAACCAGGAACCCTCAGGTTGTTGGCATGACCACTCTACCAGCGGGCAAGATTCCTCTTTAGGGCCTTGCATGGCAGCTCCCGCCATCAGTGTGTGACTATGTGTGTGAATGTGGAAATAGTGTCAAAGCGCTTTGAGTACCTTGAAGGTGGAAAAGCGCTATACAAGTACAACCCATTTACCATTTAGCTCCGATGCAGCCATTTTGTCGCTATCAAGCGGACAATGTGATTAATTCCAGTCAATGACAATTACTTATTAAACCCAATGCAAACAACCTTCCCTAGTCATAGTGCAAAAAAAACCCGCAAAAAAATATTTTTGTTAGCCCGATGCGGCCCCCAAGTCAAATTGTTTGGACAACATCAAGTACATTTTTTTGGGGGGGGTTGTTTTTTTATGCCTTTTGCCAAAACCCTGTTCTTCTATGGCAAAATCACATTATATGCAATCATTTCCACTCCGAAAATATCCAAGTCCAAGATAGGCTCCAGCACACCCCGCGACCCCGAAAGGGACAAGCGGTAGGAAATATCAATCAATCAATGTTTACTTATATAGCCCTAAATCACTAGTGTCTCAAAGGGCTGCACAAACCACTACGACATCCTCGGTAGGCCCACATAAGGGCAAGGAAAACTCACACCCAGTGGGACATCGGTGACAATAATGACCCAGTGGGACGTCGGTGACAATGATGACTATGAGAACCTTGGAGAGGAGGAAAGCAATGGATGTCAAGCGGGTATAACATGATACTGTGAAAGTTCAATCCATAATGGATCCAACACAGTCGCGAGAGTCCAGTCCAAAGCGGATCCAACACAGCAGCGAGAGTCCCGTTCACAGCGGAGCCAGCAGGAAACCATCCCAAGCGGAGGCGGATCAGCAGCGCAGAGATGTCCCCAGCCGATACACAGGCAAGCAGTACATGGCCACCGGATCGGACCGGACCCCCTCCACAAGGGAGAGTGGGACATAGAAGAAAAAGAAAAGAAACGGCAGATCAACTGGTCTAAAAAGGGAGTCTATTTAAAGGCTAGAGTATACAAATGAGTTTTAAGGTGAGACTTAAATGCTTCTACTGAGGTAGATGGAAATTGATGGATGGAATATTTGATGTGAAGTAATTTGAGCCTTAAATAGGGAAGTGAATAATTCATAACATTGATGTTTTTATTTTTTTATTTTTTTTAGAAAATGACAGGTAGAAAAAATGTCCCACTAAAATTCTTGCTGATCCAAAAGGGCCCCACTCTTAAAATTGTTAAAAATAATTATACTTTTTGTTTCACTTTCAACACTTTAAAGGTGCTGTTTGCAAGTTTCTCTCAGTAACATTTTTCAAAGCAAAAAATAAAGCAATAACTCCACCGGCTCGCTTACGGTATGTTACTATTAGAGGTTTAACACAACACATTTGGGATCCATCAATGGGATAATTGTTACTATATTTTATCATTTTTCAATTATTTCACCTTTCAAGGTTTTCTTAAACCTTAACAAAGAACCTACTCAGTGGCCTAGTGGTTAGAGTGTCCGCCCTGAGATCGGTAGGTTGTGAGTTCAAACCCCCAGCCGAGTCATACCAAAGACTATGAAAAAATGGGACCCATTGCCTTCCTGCTTGACACACAGCATCAAGGCTTGGAATTGGGGGTTAAATCATCATAAATGATTCCCGGGCGCGGCATTGCGGCTGCTCACTGCTCCTCTCACCTCCCAGGGGGTGATCAAGGGGATGGGTCGAATGCAGAGGACAAATTCCACCACACCTAGTGTGTGTGTGACAATCATTGGTACTTTAACTTTAACCTTAACTCACAAGTCTGCAACTCATCACTGAGCTTGTGCCACCATTTAAAACTGAAACACATTTGGATTTTATATTCCTTCTTACTTTACATATTTCAAAAATCAACATCCCCCGTATAGTTTTCTCCTCTCAATTGAAATAAGCTAAGAATACAAGCTGGAAGGCTGTTGTTCTTTACTCCAAACATCATTTCCATTGTTTTTAAAAACAATATCTGAAAATTTTAACGCATTAAAACTTATAAATAAGTTATATTTATGTGAAGTAATTGGAGCCTTCAATACGTCAATAATTCATCATTTTGATTCATTATTATTTTTGAGCAACTTTAAAGATAAACAGCATGCATATTACACTTTTTCTCGTTACATTTCACTTGTTTAGTCCTGTATTCCACTTTTTTATGTTTTTCTTTTCTTTTTTTTTAAAGAGGAACATTATCACCAGACCTATGTAAGCATCAATATATATCTTGATGTTGCACAAAAAAGACCATTTTTTTTTAACCGATTTCCGAACTCTAAAAGGGTGAATTTGGCGATTTTAAACGCCTTTCATTTGATAGCCTTTTCAATGTGAAACGATCCGCCATTTTCTCAATCTCATTACACGCACCAAGTCAAATCAGCTCTGTTATTTTCCCTTTTTTTCGACTGTTTTCCCGTACCTTGGAGACATCATGCCTCGTCGGTGTGTTGTCGGAGGGTGTAACAACACGAACAGAGACGGATTCAAGTTGCACCACTGGCCAAAAGATGCGAAAGTGGCAAGGAATTGGACGAAATTTGTTCAAAATACGAGGGTTTGGGGAAAGCCGATGAAATTGTCCCTCGTTTGTTCCGCACACTTGACCGACGACAGCTATGCTACGACAGAGATGGCAAGAATGTGTGGATATCCTGCGATGCTCAAAGCAGATGCATTTCCAACGATAAAGTCAAAGAAATCTGCAATATTGGAAAATAGACCACCACTGAATCTGCCGGAGTGCGTGAGCTATTCAGGGACGACGGACCTGGGGAGCACGGCAAGCACCTTTTTCTTTTTCAATCATTCGGGTAGTCTTGTGTAATGCAGTATTTTGTGTCTAATGTGATAAGAGACAATGGAAAATAAAGTCAACCCGATAATCATACATTGCGGATATTACCCAGAGCCCAGTTTTTAACACCAGATCATCCCACAAAAATGCGCAAAAAACCAGAGCAAACAAATTACAAAGAATGTAAACCTAATTCATAGTTGTTAGTTTGTTTCCTTTAATGCCAAACAAACACATACCAATCGTTGTTTAGAAGGCGATCGCCAAATTCGTCCTCGCTTCCTCCCTTGTCGCTGTCTGTCGTGTCATTTTTGTCGGTTTCGCTCGTATACTGTTCAAAGCGATATGGCTCAACAGCTACAGTTTCCTCTTCAATTTAATTTTCGCTACCTGCCTCTACACTCCAACCATCCCTTTCAATACATGCGTAATCTGTTGAATCGCTTACGCCGCTGAAATCCGAGTCTGAATCCGAGCTACTATCACTATACCTTTATGTGCTATCCGCCATGTTTGTTTCTGGTGGTTTCACGCTGTGACGTCACAGGATAATTAATGGACAAGTGGATATACCGATGGTGAAAATCAGGCACTTTGAAGCAGTTTTTCGGGATAAATTAGCATGATGGGTAAAATTTTGAGAAAATCTTCGAAAAATAAAATAAGCCACTGGCAACTGATTTTTATTGGTTTTAACTAGTGATGCACCGATTAATCGGTAACCGAATATATTCGGCCAAATATGGCAAAAAAAGCCACATTCGGCCTTCAGTGGAACGAGTTCAAAACAAGGCCGAATAGTGGCGTGTGACGCAATTTTTTGACGCGGTGACGCAATCAATCAACGTACAGTGACGTTGGGATATGTTGTGTACCTGTATAAGTGTATGAGGTTACAAGCACATACTTATTGAGATTTAGTGGGGCCTCTGTTTACATTATTAGCCTGTTGTGTAGGCTACCTGTATAAGTGTATGAGGTTACAAGCACACACTTAATTGAGATTTACATTATTAGCATATCTACTGTGCCTATTTAAGCAGACTTTTGCCAAAGGGACAATAATTCATTTGTTGTGGGTTTATCCACTTTAATGCACTTTATTTTTTTTTTGGAATGCATGTTTTTTTTGATAATAGAGGTAATCTATTGGTTTTGTTCATGATCAATAGCGCTTTTTCCATTGGTATTTGTATTGCTCCAGTTTTAGTGTAAAAATGCTCATTGTCATTACTATATTATTTATTTCACTAACTGCTTATTTGCTATCACTTTTACGATCATATTTGTACATATTATGTATGTGCTGGTGTTGTTCTATTGTTGTCGTTGTTATTGTTGTATTTGCTGTTGTTGTTTTTGTCTCTCTGTCTAATCCCCCTCTTATCCCCACAATTTCCCCTTATGTCTTCCTTTTTTTCTCTTTCTATCCCCTCCTGCTCCGGCCCGGCTGCACCAAATGATAATATAAATACATTTAATAAAGTCACATTCAAATAAGACAACAAGAGAAGTTTCTTACACTTCTCTTTTGTAAAGTAAATCTGAACAGCCGATATGGGCATTTACATCAACTATATGATTTGCCTGAGAAGCTGGACAGGACAAAAAAAAAAAAAAAAAAAAGGAATGCATGTTTTGTTTGAAGGCCCAATATAAATGAAAAACTTTGTGCTTTTTTTGAAAAGCAAAGGCTACTGGAATATTAAAAAAATTTCAATATTCAATAGAAAATTACTTTATTTGAAAAACATGTCTAAATATGTATTCTAGGCTATTTATGCAATATTTAAAAAATTGTGGAAAACTGCATTCATTATTCGGTATTCTGTAATGTTCGGCCAAGCGTTTAAATTTTATTCGGCTTCGGCTTCGGCCACAAATTTTCATTTCGGTGCATCCCTAGTTTTAACCCTTCAGAAATTGTGATAATGTTCCCCTTTAATAGTATTTTTGCAAATAGCCCCCAGGCCACACTTTGGACATCCCTGTTTATTGAGGCTCTTGTTGACAAATTGCTCGATTGCTCCCGTTTGGGTAATTAGGAGGTGATGGTATCGACAAGGCTGTCTCCTTTGTCTGGGGGGGTCGTACGAAGCCCAGCACTCAAATCAAGTCAACGGCAGCCAGATGTTTCCCGTCAGTCAACGAGTGACACACGGTGTTTATGTGTCAACGACTGTGTGTCTTTATTTTCTTTACTCAATGCTCTATACACTTTAGAGCTGCTTTGGTTCGCTTCGCTCAGACCTCGGAGCAGGCCTGGCTTTAATCCTGACTTGGGTGGCGGTGCGTCCCGCTCCAGATGGGGCCATTGTACCGCACCGGGCATCAATAATTCACAGAGCGCCAGAGAAAGTGGCGAAGTGTGTCTGCCCGCTCAATAATTAACCAGGGAGTGGAGAGAGAGAGCGTGTTTGCACAGCCAGGTCTCTTATTTAAATGTCCTTTGAAGCAGCAAGCCTGGAGGGAGGCTTTTTTTTTTTTTGACTGGATTTGTTAGCTCATTAAAGACGTCTCTTTTCCTTTTGTAATCTTTTTAGCCTAAGTGTTGCACATAAATACAAAATGGCATAATGTACGCTTTTGTCAGACCTTGTAGACCACGGACTATTGCCGGCCACGGTAGATAATGAGCTATTTTCAGCCTAGCTAAGACAGAACTGGGGGCCTTTTTTTTCCCAACCCCTCACTTACTCCATGAAGCCTCATTTTGTTCTTGAGGCTGCCGTGGCCTCACCATTTTTCAAGGTGGATACCATCTGTCAGATGACTGTAATTATTGCCGCCTCTAAATGATCTTCTTTCCCTACTGTGGTCAATTATCGTGTCCAGGTGAGCATCTGTTAGTGCAGGGGTAGGGAACCTATGGCTTTAGAGCCAGATGTGGCTCTTTTGATGACTGCATCTGGCTCTTGGATAAATCTGAGCTGACATTGCTTAACAGGATAAGTAATGAATAATTCCACTTGTAATCATAGTGTTAAAAATAACATTCAAAATATAAAATATTCTCATGCATTTTTATGTTCAAGAACAGGGGTGCCCACACTTTTTCTGCAGGCGAGCTACTTTTCAATTGACCAACTCGAGGGGATCTACCTCATTTATATATATATCATTTATATTTATTTATTTGTGAAAGAGACATTTTTGTAAACAAGTTAAATGTCTTTAATGATAATACAAGCATGTGTAACACATATAGATGTCTTTCTTTCACGAAGACAAGAATATAAGTTGGTGTATTACCTGATTCTGATGACTTGCATTGATTGGAATCAGACAGTAATGATGATAACGCCCACATTTTCAAATGGAGGAGAAAAAAAGTTGTCCTTTCTGTACAATGACACTTGAAAGTGGTTGGTTTTTGGCATCTAATTCATCCAGCTTCCATACACTTTACAATAAAAACATTGGCGGCAAATTCCGTAGCTTGCTTGATTGACATTCACGGCACCCGAGGGTCTTGTGAGATGACGCTGGCTGCTGCCAGTTCATTATTAGGAAAAAATTACGGAGAGGAAGGCGAGAAACACTTTTTATTTCAACAGAATTTCGCGCCGTCCCTTCCGTCAAAACTCTAAAGGCCGACTGCACATTTCCTATCTTCACAATAAAAGCCCTGCTTCATGCTGCCTGCGCTAACAAAATAAGAGACTCGGAAAGCTGGCGTGCACAAGTGATGTGCACGCCAGCTTTCTGAGGGATCGCTTGTGCACGCCAGTTTTCCGACACTCTGTATTTAGTTAGCGCAGGCAGCATGAAGCAGGGCTTTTATTGTGAAGATAGGAAATGTGCAGTCGGCCTTTAGAGTTTTGACGGAAGGTACGGCGCGAGAGTCTGTTGAAATAAAAAGTGTTTCTCGCCTTCCTCTCGGTCATATTTTCATAATAATGATCTTGCAGCAGCCAGCGTCATCTCACAAGACCCTCCGGTACCGTGAATGTCATTTAAGTGACGTCTCGGTGAAGATTGATGATCACTCATTTTTAGGTCTATTTTTTTTTAAAAGCCTGGCTCGAGATCGACTGACACACCCCCCGCGGTCGACTGGTAGCTCGCGATCGACGTAATGGGCACCCTTGTTCAAGAAGTTGCGTTAATGGTAAGAATTAATTTATTTGTTATTGGTTGGTGTTGGGCTTGCCCTCCTGGGGGTTCTTCAGACCACCAAACACCTACATGAGAGCCTGTTTTAGGGTAAAATATTGTAGTTGTTTTTTTCAATTAGTCTCTCAGTTGCTTTCCAGCAATTGTCTTTTTCTCTTTCGTCTTCACTCGCGCTCTGGCTCCAGCCCCAACCCTGTCTCTTCTCCTGGCTGCTGCTTATAACAGAGCGACAGGTGATTAGATAAAAAAGCCCAGGTGGGCACGCTACGCACATGTCGCTGATTTCGAGGCCGGTCCTGGCAACATCCCGCTTTGCTGCAGGCCCGCAGGCCACGCCCCTTCCACAGTTTGCTTCAGAGTAACAATGTTATTACAAAGAATAAGAGACCTATTATACTCTGGAAATGTCGGTCTTACTTAAAAAATGCACGCGTTTAGTTGTGTTTAGTGTTAAAAAAATATATTATATGGCTCTTAGGGAAATACATTTTAAAATATTTGCCTTCTTGGCTCTCTCTTAGTGCAAAGTAAAAAACCCCTCTGTGAGGGTAAACATTAGGGGTGCTCAAAACTAAAAAGCTGGGAGGGTTTGCTCTATTTATCTGGAGTATTTTAAAAAGTTAAAAGTGGCAATGATTGTCACACACACACACGAGGTGTGGCAAAATTATTCTCTGAACCATTAAATTAGAGTTAAAGTACCAATTATAATCACACACACACCAGTTGTGAGGAAATTTGTCCTCTGTATTTGACCCATCGCCCTTGTTCAACTCCTGGGAGGTGAGGGGAGCAGTGAGCAGCAGCGTTGGCCGTGCCCGGAAATCATTTTTGATTCCAACCCTTAATGCTGAGTGTCAAGCAGGGAGGTAATGGCTCCCATTTTTATAGTCTTTGGTATGACTCGGCCAGGGTTTGTACTCACAACCTACCCATCTCAGGACGGACACTCTAACCCAGGGGTAGGGAACCTATGGCTCTAGAGCCAAATGTGGCTCTTTTGATGACTGCATCTGGCTCTCTGATAAATCTGACCTGACGTTGCTTAACACGATAAGTAATGAATAATTCCACTTGTAATCACAGTGTTAAAAATAATGTTAAAATTATAAAACATTCTCATGCATTTTTAATCCATCCATCCGTTTTCTACCGCACCTGTTCAAGAAGTTGCGTTAATGGTAAGAAGTTATTTATTTTATTATTGGTTAGTGTGGGGCTTGCCGTCCTGGGGGTTCTTCAGACCCCCAAGCACTGACATGAGAGCCTGTTTCAGGGTTACAATATTGTTTTATTTTTCAATAAGTCTCTCAGTCGCTTTCCAGCAATTGTATTTCCAGCCCAAACCCAGTCTCTCCTCCTGGCTGCTGCTTATAACAGAGCGACAGGTGATTAGATAACAAGGCCCAGGTGGGCCATCTACGCACCTGTCGCTGCAGGCCCGCAGGCCACGCTGCCTCCATAGTTAGCTTCAGAATAACAATGTTATTACAAAGAATAAGAGACCTATTATACTGTAGAAATGTTGGTCTTACTTAAAAATGCATGTGTTTAGTTGTGTTCAGTGTTAAAAAAAATATTATATGGCTCTTACGGAAATATATTTTAAAATATTTGGCTTTTTGGCTCTCTCAGCCAAAAAGGTTCCCGACTCCTGCTCTAACCACTAGTCCACTGAAAAGGCTGTTAGGATATGGAGCCTAACATCCATCCATTTTCTACTGCTTGTCCCTTCTGGGATTTCAGGGCCTATCTCAGCTGCATTCGGGCGGTAGGCGGAGTACACACTGGACTGATAAACGGAAAGACAATTATCCAGATCAGCCATAAAATGTATTAACTTGTTCCTTATCCCATATCTGACATTTCCTGAAAGTTGGATGAAAATCCGCCCATAAGTCTTTGAGCTATCTATAGCGGAATGACAGAAACGGAGTGAACACTCTTGTCAGTCTCCACTTTCTTTGTCTCTGTGGGTGGAGGCAAGGCTACCAGCATACCAACAAACTTAGAAATTATCCGAATCAGACACAAAATCAAATCAGTTCTTGAAAGTTCCATGAAAATCCGCCCTTAACTTTTTGAGTTATTTGACTGACCGGTGGACAGACAGCAATGATTACTGTATTTTCCGGACCATAAGGCGCACCGGATTATAAGGCGCACTGCCGATGAATGTTTTTTTATCTTATTTTATTTTTTCATATATATATAGGGCACATTAAAGGAGTTTTATTTTTTTTTCTAAATGTAAAAGACTTCCTTGTGGTCTACATCAGTGGTCCCCAACCACCGATTGGTACCGGGCCGCAGAAGATTTTTTTATTAATTTTTTTTTTTTTTTTTTAAATAATAAAATAAAATAAAAAATAAATATTTTTTTTTATTTTTTATTAAATCAACATAAAAAGGACAATATACACTTACAATGAGTGCACAAACCACAAAAAACTCCCTTTTTCATGACAAAAACGTCACTTTTTCATGACAAAGAAAAAAAATACAAAAAAAATCAAAGGATCCCCCCTCCTGACGTCGCTTCAGGATGCACCGTTTTGTGGGCGGTCTTATTTACGTGCCTCCACTTGGACAGCGTCTTCTGCCCGTTATCTTTGTTGTAGCGGTGTAGCGTGCAAGGACGGGAGTGGAAGGAGTGTCAAAAGATGGAGCTAACTGTTTTAATGACATTCACATTTTACTTCAATCAATAACGGAGCAGCAACTCCTCATCCGTGGCTCATTAGTGCAACAACAAAGCCCGAAATGCGTCCCGTGAAAAACCGTCCCACCGGAACTGTCTAATAACTAAAGTTCCAAGGGTGAATAACGTAAACTCACTACACTGGTATGTTTTAGTGATTTCATGGCGAGTTTACTAACAGATATAAGTAAGAACTTTACACTACTTTATATTAGAAATGGCAACAGTTGATGATGAATGTCACATAACAAGAAGATAGAGAAAAAGAAGAAGCTTATCCACTACGGCGTCATCATGGACTACCTAGGCGGACTCGCGTAAATATTCAGGACTTATGCAGATCCCAAATACAGATCAGCAAGTACCAGAAGGTAAGAAAAGTTGCTTTTGCATAATATTGCAAAACAAAATGCCAGATAATTTGTCCTATATTATACACACACCATAATAATACTCCTATGTTGAAGCACAGTACAATCTATCAAGCGGTGTGGCTTCACAGCTTACCAAAGTCCTACTAAAACATTTTCATAGATTTTGGAGCCCCGTGTGTAATGTTCTATATTTTCAACAGAACATATCAAATGTTGGTGTCGTTTACTTGAGTCATATTGCCATCATAATGCAGTCTACACATACCTCTTATTTGTGACTGCCATCTGCTGGCCACACTTATCATTACACCATGTACCAAATAAAGTCGCTTCGAGGTCGGTAGGCAAAACCAGAATAATTTTGTACATTAGAATAAGGCACACTGTGTCAAAGTTAGTTTGAGACGAACCCCAAGATGCAGAGAAGGAGGCAAGCATTTTGTAGGTAAACATGATTTAATAAAACCACAAACAAAAAACGCGCACGAGGCGGATAACAAACTTGGCTATGAACAAACAAAACTGGAAGCAGGGAACCAAAGACAGTAAGCTACAAACAGCTACAAAAGATAGCTTACGCTGCATTGACACGACACGACATGACACGACAGGTAGCAACGACAATACAGAAGCGACAATACATGACAATAATCCAGCCCTGACTGGAAGACAAAGCAGGTAAAAATAGGAGCGGGCTGATTGACACCAGGTGTGGCCAGGTGCCAATCAGCCGCTCCTGAGGGGAAACAGCGCCCAGGGAGAAACACAGGAAACAGATAAAATAAGAGCGCTGACAGGAAATACTACACACACAGAGGAAACAAAGACAAATGCTTAGGAAAAAACTAAACATAGCCAAACTGTTAGGGACAATCCTGACACACTGTCCAGTTTTGGGAAGAAAAAAAGATTTTAAGTGTGCCTTATAGTCTGGAAAATGCATCAAAATAATTTAGGTACATATAACAGGACTTTAATGATGTTCTAAGCCCCGGCACTTTTAAAATGTGATCCTTTAATGCAGGGGTCGGGAACCTTTTTGGCTGAGAGAGCCATACAAGCCAAATATTCATAAAAGTATTTCCGTGAGAGCCATATATATAATTTTTTTTAACACTTAATACAACTAAATGCGTGCATTTTAAGAAAGATCAACATGTTTAGAGTATAATACATCTCTTATTCTTTTAAATAACATTGTTATTCTGAGGCTAACTAAAAATAAACAAAATACTTCTTACCATTAATCCGACTTCTTGAACAGGTGCGGTAGAAAGCGGATAGATGGATGAAAATGCATGCGAATGGTTTGTATTTTTAGCGTTATTTTTGACACTATGATTACCAGCTAAATTATTCATTACTTATCGTGTTTAGCAACGTCAGCTAACATTTATCTGAGAGCCAGATGCAGTCATCAGAAGAGCCACATCTGGTTCCCTACACCTGCTTTAATGTATACTATTTAACCATTAGATCAGTATGTAGGACGCTTTGCTTCACAAACAATATTTTGTTGTTAATTTTTTTCTGTGCATTAATACATTTTAGTTCCTTGGACTTTACATGGCACTGATTTGGTGCAACTGCCCAGAAGAGTAAAAATAATATAACCACTTATAAAAGTACCTTTTCAAAGTACATGTTGTGCAGAAAGGTGTGTTTATAAAGCAACTTTCTGCAGTGCATTGACAAAGTTCTTGGTACTTCACCCTCAAGTCATGATGGGAACGTCCTGCCACCGCATCTCGCCCCCACCCTGGTCATGTCATTAAAATCTTGCACCCAGTTTGAGTCTCACCTCATAATCATCGCTGCCTCGCTCCCAGATCTGCTTTTTGTTTAAGCCATCTGTGCTTTTCTCACTCCCGTCTCCCATTTGTCACACTTGACACCCCCAGCACCCCGTCTTCCTCTATTGGAGATGAGGTAGATACCCACATTTAATGCGAAACAAACACTTACCAATCAACGGACTTAAGTTGCTTCAGTGTCACAAGATGCGAAAGTCCTGATCGTTTGGTCCGCACATTTTACCGGCGATGCTAATAAGGCAGCCATGCTATGGGCCACTTCATTAGGTACACCCATGCTATGGCCCAATAGCGTCAATAGCTATTCGCTCAATAGCTTCAATTTCTTCTTCAATTTCGTTTTCGCTATCTGTTGAATCGCTTAAACCGCTGAAATCCGAGTCTGAATCCGAGCTAATGTCGCTATATCTTGCTGTGGTAACCGCCATGTTGTTTGTATTGGCAGCACTGTATGGCGTCACAGGGAAATGGACAGTCGCATCGCAAATAGCGAAAATCAAGAATTTTAAAGCTTTTTTTAGGGATATTCCGGGAGGTGTAAAATTTTGAAAAAAACTTAGAAAAATAAAACAAGCCACTGGGAGCTGATTTTTATTGTTTTTAACCCTTTTGAAATTGTGATAATGTTCCCCTTTAACAGAAATCTTTCACATTTGGGAATTCAATATTTAGTGACGCCCATACAGGGCTGGCTCTAGGCCTTTTGTGGCCCTAAACAGCTAAGATTTGGTTTGTGGCCCCATTTTGGTCTTCAGTATTGCTTGCCATCTGTGCTTTTCTCACTCCCGTCTCCCATTTGTCACACCTGGCACCCCCAGCACCCCGTCTTCCTCTATTGGAGATGAGGTAGTGGTTCACGCTGCCATGGTCTGCCCTCTGCTAAAGACCAAGGTGACCTCTCGCCCTGAACACGAACCCCCTGTTGGTCCTTGCATTTTTTCTATCACCCCCTGCTCAACCTCAAACATTTGCCGTCACTCTGAAGTCTCTGACCCGACCCAGTCTCTCTACCACCTGCTATCATTGCACCAAGCAGTTCAGTCCTCTCACCATGCCAGTTAAGAACCTCAAACCCTGGATTCCGTAAGTGTTTTAATGAGCACCTTTTATTCGACTATAGTCTCCATCGTTACCCGATTTATAAAAGCAAGGGTCTATAACAGAGCTCGAAAAGGCTAGCTATTGTGCAATGCATTGTGGGGTTGCGGCAGCCATTTTTGTTGGCCATGGCCTTTGTTTACTTGGCGGTAATGTGAGAGAGAGAGCGACAAACTGGATTAAAATTGATCGTACAAAATTAAAAAAATCAAAGGACTGTACCGAGACACACCTTGGAAAAATAACCAAAATTGATGGGACTTATCCATATAAGCAAGATAGACATGATATGACGGAAAACAGAGCAGCGCATCAGGCCGGATGCCTGCCCCCTTTCCACCTGTTGCAAGTCTTATGGTTTCTGTGTCAACATGGGAATGTGTGTTTATCAGCTATCAAGTTTTTTTTCTCTGCCCCAGTCTGTGCCCTCTTTTGAACCTTTTTTGTGCCGAGGTACATTTTTGGCGTTGAAAAAAATCGGAGGCAAACCACCAGCAGAAATCAATAAAAAACAAAACTCAGTTGACAGTTAAAAGTTGTTGTCGCAATTGTTGGATATGACTTTAAAGCATAACCAAGCGTGCATAAATATAGCTCTTGTCTGTCACATCACACCCTGACTTTTTTTTTCACTTTTTTGATGTTTTCCTGTCTGTAGTGTTTTAGTTCTTGTCTTGCGCTCCTATTTTGGTATTTTCCTGTAGCAGTTTCATGTCTTCCTTTGAGCGATATTTCCCGCATCTACTTTGTTTTAGCAATCAAGAATATTTCAGTTGTTTTTATCCTTCTCTGTGGGGACATTGTTGATTGTCATGTCATGTTCGGATGTACTTGGTGGACACCGTCTTTACTCCACAGTAAGTCTTTGCTGTCGTCCAGCATTCTGTTTTTGTTGACTTTGTAGCCAGTTCAGTTTTAGTTTAGTTCTGCACAGCCTTCCCTAAGCTTCAATGCCTTTTCTTAGGGGCACTCACCTTTTTGTTTATTTTTGGTTTAAGCATTAGACACCTTTTTACCTTCACGCTGCCTTCTGCTGTTTCCGAGAACTACAAAGCAATTAGCTACCTGCTGCCACCTACTGATATGGAAGAGTATTACACGGTTACTCTGCCCAGCTCTAGACAGCACCGACACTCAACAACAACACATCATTTGCAGACTAAAATTACTGGTTTGCAAATATTTTTAGCCCAAATAGGTGAAATTAGATAATCTCCCACGGCACACTTGTGTGCCATAGGAGCCCTGTCTGAGATTAACTCTTTTTAACTCATCCTCCCCCAGCAACTACCTTTTTCACCACCTTTTACGGAGCGCCTTAAGTTCCATTACCCTGTACAATGTTTGAATAATCTAGAACGGGTTTGTGGTGAAAATGAAATGTTGTTGTACTTGTACCATACCATAACATACCATACCATACCACATTTCAGTAAGCTGCCACACCTGTCGAAGCCAAACTTGTCTATATCAGAGTCAGTTTTTATACCAGTGAAGAATATCAGAATGCAAAGTCTGTTAATGCTTTGAGATGGAGTGAGTGGCTCAGCCTCATTTCATAAGCAGGTTCCTCCAAAATAAACATGATACGGGTGCGCTTTATTGTCCGGAAAATATGGGTAGTTGTTTTTCAATCGACAAATAAGTCTATCTTGATAATCGTGGTGTAATGGGTAACTAACGGGTTTGTTCATGTGTGCCCACAGTGCAGTTTGACGGGCCAGAGTGGGACCGCTCCTCGTCGCCCACGGAGCGCCTGCGTCCAACGGGGCCCTGGTCCAGCCCGCTGGCGGGCGGGGGGGTGAAGTTTCGGATGCCCCAGGAGGGCCTCACCATGGTGGGGGAGAGAGTGGACCCCACCCTACCCCTGGAGAAGCAAGTGTATGTACAGTACAGTATAGCCGCCGTACTGAGGCATGTATCACTTTCAGTGTACAGTAGGAGGTCATAGGTCACATTGCTGTTGACTTTTAATTAGATTAAAAGGTTTTTATATTCAGTCGTTAATCAAGATCCTTGTAACCATTAATTTAATTACCTGGTCTAATAGAAGGTGAAGGAATAAATACTTTTATAACGCTAGCCATAAACTTGACATTAGGTGAATACTAAATGTGCACAGTGGTATAATGTGGGTGCGTGTGTACGTTAAAGGGGAACATTATCACCAAACCTATGCAAGCGTCAATATATACCTTGATGTTGCAGAAAAAAGACCATGTATTTTTTTAACCGATTTCCGAACTCTAAATGGGTGAATTTTGGCAAATTAAACGCCTTTCTGTTTATCGGTGTTTTAGCGATGACGTCAGAACGTGATGTCACCGAGGTAACACACCCGCCATTTTCATTTTCACATTACAAACACCAGGTCTCAGCTCTGTTATTTTCCGTTTTTTTCGACAATTTTTTGGGAACCTTGGAGACATCATGCCTAGTCGGTGTGTTGTCGGAGGGTGTAACAACACTAACAGGGAGGGATTCAAGTTGCACCACTGGCAAGAAATCTGCCGCCAGACCCCCATTGAAATTGCCAGAGTGTCTGCACATTTTACCGGCGATGCTAGGACAGACATGGCACAGAGATGTATGGATAACCTGCAGATGCATTTGCAACGATTAAGTCATCGAAATCACAAAGGTCAATTTTGTTGAAGTTGTCGACTTATGTGCTAATCAGACATATTTGGTCACGGCATGACTGCCAGCTAATCGATGCTAACATGCTATGCTAATCGATGCTAACATGCTATTTACGCTAGCTGTATGTACATTTGAAACTAGATTCCCCCAATTTAATGCGAAACAAACACTTACCAATCGACGGATTTAAGTTGCTCAAGTGTCACAAGATGCAAAAGTCCTGATCGTTTGGTCCGCACATTTTACCGGCGATGCTAATAAGGCAGCCATGCTATGGGCCACTTCATTAGGTACACCCATGCTATGGCCGAATAGCGTCAATAGCTATTCGCTCAATATCTTCAATTTCGTTTTCGCTATCTGCCTCCATACTCCGACCATCTGTTTCAATACATGCGTAATCTGTTGAATCGCTTAAACCGCTGAAATCCGAGTCTGAATCCGAGGTAATGTCGCTATCTCTTGCTGTGGTAGCCGCCATGTTGTTTGTTTTGGCAGCACTGTATGACGTCACAGGGAAATGGACAGTCGCATCGCAAATAGCGAAAATCGAGAACTTGAAAGCTTTATTTAGGGATATTCCGGGAGGTGTAAAATTTTGAAAAAAACTTAGAAAAATAAAACAAGCCACTGGGAGCTGATTTTTATTGTTTTTAACCCTTTTGAAATTGTGATAATGTTCCCCTTTAACAGAAATCTTTCACATTTGGGAATTCAATATTTAGTGACGCCCATACAGGGCTGGCTCTAGGCCTTTTGTGGCCCTAAACAGCTAAGATTTGGTTTGTGGCCCCATTTTGGTCTTCAGTATTGCTTGCACAAAGCACTAGACCACTTGTGTCAAACTCAAGTCCCAGGGGCCAGATTTTATTTGGCCTTCAAAAGCCTGGAAATAACATGTATCAAAAAAGTACTGTAACTTTTCTTACTAAAAGTATTATTTCTTTCTATTTTTGAGAGAAAAAAGTGTACGTACTCGATGTAATCGCAAATGATGTTAACTTAAATATTGTTTAATTAAGCAAAAATATATCATCAAACATTCAAACCATTTTTAAATAGAAATAAAAAATAGAAATAATGATTTCAAAACAAGTTATCCATCAAATTGTGCAATGTAAAAGTAGCATTAGATTTCATGGTCAAATTGTGAAATTTACTGTGGTTTTTACAGCATTTTTCTTGAAAAGAAAAAAAAAACAGTACTTTTTTTACTATAATAAACTGTGGTGGCATTTTGGCATTTACAGTAATACACCCAAAAATCTACACTTGCTGATTTCCGGTTAAAAAAAAAAAAAAAAAAATGGCAGCTCAGGTGCTAAAATTTTTCTGTAAAATCACAGTTTTTTATTGACAGTAAAAAAAAATAATAATAATTTTACAGTCAAATTCTGGCACCTAAGCTGCCTTTTTTTTACTATTGAAAAAAAAACAGTATTATTTTTCCATTTACAGTCACATACACTACATTTTGAGGTTAAATTATTGCAGCTTACCATATTTTTTTTTACATTTGAGTTTAAAAAAAATACTAATAAAATGCATAAAAAAACTGTGTAGTAATTGTATTCACTGTTAGAGGCGGCCTTCTGGAGCCAAGCATAATTGCCATGTGGCCCTCAGTGTAAATTACTTTGACACCTCTGCAAGGGCTGACTTTAGCCTAACAGAAATGCAGATTAAGTATGTTTATAATTAGATATTGAAGGTGAACTGCATTATTTTGACTTTTTTCCTATCATTCACAATTCCAAAGTAATAGGAGAACATATGTTTTTATTTTTATATGCAAATGTGACTGGTAAAATACAGCAAGTACGAGGTAGCTAACAATGCAGCAAATAGAAGGTCCACTAATTGTCAGGTTCAAACACTGTGACATCTATTAAACAGACAAGAAGCAAGGAATCATGCAGAGACAGAGTTTAATTTGGCTCAATGATGAGAGACGTTTTGGGCTAAACACTACACAGTTCCAACCTACACTCTTAAGGCAGTGGTTCTCAAATGGGGGTACGTGTACCCCTGGGGGTACTTGAAGGTATGCCAAGGGGTACGTGAGATTTTTTTTAAAATATTCTAAAAATAGCAAAAATTCAAAAATCCTTTATAAATATATTTATTGAATAATACTTCAACAAAAATTGAATATAAGTTCATAAACTGTGAAAAGAAATGCAACAATGCAATATTAAGTGTTGACAGCTAGATTTTTTGTGGACATGTTCCATAAATACTGATGTTAAACATTTATTTTTTTGTGAAGAAATGTTTAGAATTAAGTTCATGAATCCAGATGGATCTCTATTACAATCCCCCTTGAGGGCACTTTAAGTTGATGATTACTTCTATGTGTAGAAATCTTTATTTATAATTGAATCACTTGTTTCTTTTTCAACAAGTTTTTAGTTATTTTTATATCTTTTTTTCCAAATCGTTCAGGAAAGACCACTACAATTGAGCAATATTTTGCACTGTTGTACAATTTAATAAATCAGAAACTGATGACGTAAGGTTAATTTATTTATCTCTTTTTTTCAACCAAAAATGCTTTGCTCGGATTAGGGGGTACTTGAAGTAAAACAATGTTCACAGGGGGTACATCAATGAAAAAAGGTTGAGAACCACTGCTCTAAGGTACAGTCCCACGTTCTCCTGTATTTATCTGGGAGGTCCCTGGTTACATCACTGAGGCTGCCTCTGAAGGAAAGGAGGGTAATCTCAGCATCCCCAGTTAGACACAATATATGACTATTCATGAAATTCAAATGTGCTGACACTCGTGATATCGCCCTGTCTCCGCTCTGTCTGCGTCACGGCACTCGATGTTCGCCTTTAGCAGTCAGCAGGCCGGTTCTGGACACAAACACTGATACGCGACAATGTCCCTTTGCACAGATAGAAACGTACACCTTCAGCACAATTGATAATAACTATAGCAACGGCCTTTAAGCATAAGAGTTATGTGATAACTTAACATAATTATTCCGACACTATTCCCCCTATGAAGCACTCTAAAACAAACATCCAAAAACCACCAATAATACTCCATTTACAGTATATGTCGTGACTTAAACTAACTTTAATGATCCACAAGGGAAATTGTTCCACACTGTAGCTTAGTTCAAATGATGGAAAGGATAATGCGCACAAAGGCACAACAAGTACCATGAATTGATTAACGTGGACCCCGACTTAAACAAGTTTAAAAACTTATTCGGGTGTTACCATTTAGTGGTCAATTGTACGGAATATGTACTGTATTGTGCAATCTACTAATAAACGTATCAATCAATCAATCAAGTGGGTGAAAACAAAAGTTAAAAAGTAGACAAAAAATGTACCATAGTAGCAATATAACATATATGTAAAATGTACCTATGATATATATAATATATACAATACATCACAAATGTCATTTACAAGATGACAGTATATGTAGCAGCTGCAGCATAAAAATAAAGAGTAGATACAGCAGAGAATATACATTATAAACAAAGAAAGGTTGCTAACCTAGAGGTGGTCTAGTAATTGACAAATATCCATTGTGGTATGGCAAGTGATTATAGACCTGAATATTAACCAAGTATTAGCGATATTGTTACTTTAGGGAAGTCTTTTTAGCAGCACAGTGATCACAAACAATTTGGTCTTCGGTGACATTCAACTTATATTCGGAGATAGCGGGAAAGACACAAGAAAACGTTTTTGTTTTTTTTACCTACGGTTGGATTATGATTAATTCTTTATCTAAACGGGAAGATAAAAACATTCAATAAATCAGAATCCCAGTGAGAGCAGACATTGTACAGTAAGTGCTACTATGTTGGTATTGTGGCCGTTGTGATGCTAGACATATATTCTGCACACTTTTGCTCACTTAAGAGACGTGATCCTCCTGCACGCAAGTTTAATAGATCAGCTTTGCGTGTGCTATCAAGTTTGCACATGTTTTAGTACACGCTAAAATTTAGTTGCTCAGCCCCTATTTGTTTGGTAAAAGGTTTGGCTATGATATATACCTAAACAGAACGGTCATTTTATCAACATGGCCGTAAATTTGTCACAAAGACGGCGTTCGAAGCCATGCTGAGTTAGCAAGTACGTCTACTGGCTGTGACCATGCTAAACTAAACTAAACTAAACAAAACTAAAGACATGTTGACTCACTGCTAAAAGGAAGTTTAGCCAAAACATCACCCATAATCAGGATGGTTCTAAACAATTTGTTTTTAACTTTCGGTACAATACCGACTCTTGAGCTTTGGCCGATGCCGATATTGAAGCGATACAATATCAGCAGGAATCATATAGACGTGTATTATTTGGTAGTGTGGAATGTTATAAAGGTTTTAATCAAGTGACGAGACTTAAAGGCCTACTGAAATGAGATTTTCTTATTTAAAAGGGGACAGCAGGTCCATTCTATGTGTCATACTTGATCATTTCGCGATATTGCCATATTTTTGCTGAAAGGATTTAGTAGAGAACATCGACGATAATTTTCGCAACTTTTGGTCGCTAATAAAAAAGCCTTGCCTGTACCGTAGCAGACGATGACATCACCGGTGTGAGGGCTCCTCACATCCTCACATTGTTTATAATGTGAGCCTCCATCAGCAAGAGCTATTCGGGCCGAGAAAACGACAATTTCCCCATTAATTTGAGCGAGGATGAAAGATTCGTGGCTGAGGATTTTGATAGCGAAGGAATAAGAAAAAAATTAAAATAAAGTAAAAAAAAATAAAAAAAAGGCGATTGCATTGGGAGCGATTCAGATGTTTTTAGACACATTTACTATGATAATTCTGGGAAATCCCTTATCTTTCTATTGTGTTGCTAGTGTTTTAGTGCCCGATTGGTACTGGGCCGCAGAATAATTTTTTATTCATTTTTATTTAAAAAAAAAAAATTGTTTTTTGTTTTTTTATTTGTTTTTATTACATCTACATAAAAAACACAATATACACTTACAATTAGTGCACCAATCACAAAAACCTCCCTTTTTCATGACAAAAACGTCCCTTTTTCATGACAAAGAAAAAAAAAAAGAAAAAAAAAAGGATCCCAACGCCCCCCCTACCCCACCCGGGCCGCGGGACAAATTAATAATAATAATAATAATAATAATGGATTAGATCTATATCATGCTTTTCTATTGTTAGATACTCAAAGCGCTCACAGAGAAGTGGGAACCCATTATTTATTCACACCTGGTGGTGGTAAGCTACATCAATCAATCAATCAATGTTTATTTATATAGCCCCAAATCACAAATGTCTCAAAGGACTGCACAAATCATTACGACTACAACATTCTCGGAAGAACCCACAAAAGGGCAAGGAAAACTCACACCCAGTGGGCAGGGAGAATTCACATCCAGTGGGAGGCCAGTGACAATGCTGACTATGAGAAACCTTGGAGAGGACCTCAGATGTGGGCAACCCCCCCCCCCCCCCCTCTAGGGGGTCGAAAGCAATGGATGTCGAGCGGGTCTAACATGATACTGTGAAAGTTCAATCCATAGTGGCTCCAACACAGCCGCGAGAGTTCAGTTCAAGCGGATCCAAGACAGCAGCGAGAGTCCCGTCCACAGGAAACCATCTCAAGCGGAGGCGGATCAGCAGCGTAGAGATGTCCCCAACCGATACAGGCGAGCGGTCCATCCTGGGTCCCGACGAGCGGTCCATCCTGGGTCTCGACTCTGGACAGCCAGTACTTCATCCATGGTCATCGGACCGGACCCCCTCCACAAGGGAGAGTGGGACATAGGAGAAAGAAAAGAAGCGGCAGATCAACTGGTCTAAAAAGGAGGTCTATTTAAAGGCTAGAGTATACGGATGAGTTTTAAGGTGAGACTTAAATGCTTCTACTGAGGTAGCATCTCGAACTGTTACTGTAGCCACAGCTGCCCTAGGGTAGACTGACGGAAGCGTGGCTGCCAGTTTGCGCCTACGGCCCCTCCGTCCACCACCAATCATTCATTCATCATTCATTCACCAGTGTGAGCGGCACCGGGGGCAGGGGTGAAGTGTCCTACCTAAGGACACAACGGCAACGATTTGGATGTTAATAGGTGGGAAGCAAACCTGCAACCCTCAGGTTTCTGGCACGGCCGCTCTACCCACTACGCCATGCCGTGTTGACCGTTCCGCGGATACAAAAAGGTTGGGGACCACTGTTTTAGTGAGTTAAATAGTAGCTGATAGTCAGAGGGGTGTGTCCACAGGTGTGTTGACGCCAGTGTCTAAGGGGGCGCAAACTCCACTGATGTCTCCGGTAAGAGTCGACTTTTTACCACAATTTGAGGCACACATTAAAAGCGTTACTAAAACGGCCTTCTTTCATCTCCGTAATATCGCTAAAATTCGCTCCATTCTGTCCACTAAAGACGCTGAGATCATTATCCATGCGTTTGTTACGTCTCGCCTCGACTACTGTAACGTATTATTTTCGGGTCTCCCCATGTCTAGCATTAAAAGATTACAGTTGCTACAAAATGCGGCTGCTAGACTTTTGACAAGAACAAGAAAGTTTGATCACATTACGCCTGTACTGGCTCACCTGCACTGGCTTCCTGTGCACTTAAGATGTGACTTTAAGGTTTTACTACTTACGTATAAAATACTACACGGTCTAGCTCCATCCTATCTTGCCGATTGTATTGTACCATATGTCCCGGCAAGAAATCTGCGTTCAAAGGCCTCCGGCTTATTAGTGATCCCCAAAGCCCAAAAAAGTCTGCGGGCTATAGAGCTTTTTCATTTCGGGCTCCAGTACTCTGGAATGCCCTCCCGGTAACAGTTCGAGATGCCACCTCAGTAGAAGCATTTAAGTCTCACCTTAAAACTCATTTGTATACTCTAGCCTTTAAATAGACTCCCTTTTTAGACCAGTTGATCTGCCGTTTCTTTTCTTTTTCTTCTATGTCCCACTCTCCTTTGTGGAGGGAGTCCGGTCCGATCCGGTGGCCATGTACTGCTCGCCTGTGTATCGGCTGGGGACATCTCTGCGCTGCTGATCAGCCTCCGCTTGGGATGGTTTCCTGCTGGCTCCGCTGTGAACGGGACTCTCGCTGCTGTGTTGGATCCGCTTTGGACTGGACTCTCACGACTGTGTTGGATCCATTATGGATTGATCTTTCACAGTATCATGTTCTCATAATCATCATTGTCACCGACGTCCCACTGGGTCATTATTGTCACCGATGTCCCACTGGGTGTGAGTTTTCCTTGCCCTTATGTGGGCCTACCGAGGATGTCGTAGTGGTTTGTGCAGCCCTTTGAGACACTAGTGATTTAGGGCTATATAAGTAAACATTGATTGATTGATTGATTTTCTCACCGAAAACTGCCGGTTGACAAGTGGTCGGGAACCATGTTCGCTTGACCGCTCTGATCCATAGTAAAGCTTCACCTCCGGGAATTTTAAACAAGGAAACGCCGGCTGTGTTTGTGTGGCTAAAAGCTAAAGCTACCCACCTCCATCTTTCTACTTTGACTTCTCCATTATTAATTGAACAAATTGCAAAAGATTGAGCAACACAGATGTCTAGAATACTGTGTAATTGTGCGATGAAAAGAGACGACTTTTAGCCGCAAATGGTGCTGCGCTATGTCCCTTCCAACAAGAAACTCCGCAGGAATTTTTAAATTGTAATTTAGTAAACTAAAAAGGTCGCATTGGCATGTGTTGCAATGTTAATATTTCATCATTGATATATAATCTATCAGACTGCGTGGTGGGTAGTAGTGGCTTTCAGTAGGCCTTTAAACCCAGAACAATGGTTGGTATACAAAACCTATTTATTATTAACCGTCTGAAATGGACTTATGCTGTGGTCCAAATCATTCATTAAGTTAAGTTCATGACGCAGTAAGTTGAACGATGTGGACACGGTTGTTACTGCATACTTTCCCATTCGCCCCTGCCTTGGAGACTTTGCATCTGTAAGTAATGTGCAACTAGAATTATTTGACACTTATGGTTCCCTCCGGGTACTCCGGCTTCCTCCCACTTCCAAAGACATGCACCTGGGGATAGGTTGATTGGCAACACTAAAAATTGGCCCTAGTGTGTGAATGTGAGTGTGAATGTTGTCTGTCTATCTGTGTTGGCCCTGCGATGAGGTGGCGACTTGTCCAGGGTGTTGCAGCCATGAAATTCTAAGTGAGTTATTATTTGCAAAAAAAAATAAAGTTTATGAGTTTGAACATCAAATATCTTGTCTTTGTAGTGCATTCAACTGAATATAGTTTGAAAAGGATTTGCAAATCATTGTATTCCGTTTATATTTACATCTAACACAATTTCCCAACTCATATGGAAACGGGGTTTGTATATGTGTGTGTATATATGTGTTTTTATATATATATATATGTGTGTGTGTGTGTGTGTGTGTGTGTGTGTGTATGTGAATATATATGTATATATATATTTGTGTGTATGAGGTGGCGACTTGTCCAGGGTGTACCCCGCCTTCCGCCCGGTTGTAGCTGAGATAGGCGCCAGCGCCCCCCGCGACCCCAAAAGGGAATAAGCGGTAGAAAATGGATGGGATGGATGATATTTACAAATGTTTTAGATATTGTTCAATTGAGGACACCTTTTAGGTATGTCTAGCTTGTGTGCTATCTTGTGCTTAGCTGTTGTGTGGCTGCTAGCTCCTAGTAGCCTATTGCATACCATGTTTACATTTTTTTTAAATGACTAAAATAGAAGAAAAGACCAACCTTGTGTGCTTATCGGAGGTCATTTAGATGTAACTGCTCAAATCTTAGAGCAGGGGTCGGGAACCTTCTTGGCTGAGAGAACCATGAAAGCCAAATATTTGAAAATGTATTTTCGTGAGAGCATATAATTTTTTTTTTAACACTGAATACAACTAAATGCGTGCATTTTTAAGTAAGACCAACATTTTTAGGGTACATAAGCCTCTTTAGTTATTCTGAAGCTAATCAGTAATAAATACAGTACTACTTAGCATTAATGCGACTTCTTGAACAGGTGTGGTAGTAAAACGGATGGATGGATTAAAATGCATGAGAATGTTTTATATTTTGAACGTTATTTTTAACACAGTGATTGCCAGCGGAATTATTCATTACTTACAGCTATGATTTATCTGAGAGCCAGATGCAGTCTTTAAAAGAGCCACATCTGGCTCGAGAGCCATAGGTTCCCTACCCCTGTCTTAGAGCTTACATTGGACATTTTACAAGCAAGCCGATATCATCCGATAGTTGTACTGTATCACTATCAGATCGGGACACCCCTAATTTTAAGCATGTAACACAAATAACCTAAATGTAAATAATAAAGTTCACACCCTTTGACGGCCCAAAAGAACAACTCGGTGGGCCAAATGTGGCCCACGGACCCCACTGTGGATGCCAGTAGCCCATATGCAGTTTAATTAAAACAACAAATATATTTCCGACACTAGATGCTTTCTACCATCATTTCAGAATGTTGATGAAGACATTTAAATTTGATATTATATTATTGCAACTGGAAATGTCCGATAATTTCGGCCGATATATGCTCTAAAACAGGGGTAGGGAACCTATGGCTCTAGAACCAGATGGGGCTCTTTTGATGACTACATATGGCTCTTAGATAATTATATTTATATAGCACTTTTTTTTTTGTGACTCAAAGCGCTTTACAAAGTGACACCCAATATCTAGGTTACATTTAAACTAGTGTGGGTGGCACTGGGGGCAGGTGTGTAAAGTGTCTTGCCCAAGGACACAACGGCAGTGACTAGGATGGGGGAAGCGGGAATCGAACCTGGAACCCTCAGGTTGCTAGCATGACCACTCTACCAACCGAGCTATGCCGAGTAACCGTTTAATACTCTTCCATATCAGTAGTTGGCAGTCGGTAGCTAATTGCTTTGTAATTGTGGGAAAAAGCGGAAGGCAGAGTGCAGGTAAAAAGGTGTCTAATGCTTAAACCAGGGGTAGGGAACCTATGGCTCTAGAGCCAGATGACTGCACCTGGCTCTTAGATAAATCTTAGCTGACATTGCTAAACACGATAAGTAATGAATAATTCCGCTGGTAATCACAGTTTCAAAAATAACGTTCAAATTATAAAACATTTTCATGCAATTTAATCCAACCATCCGTTTCCTACCGCACCTGTTCAAGATGTCGCATTAATGGTAAGAAGTTATTGGTTAACTTTTATAATAACAATGTTGTTAAAAAGAATAAGAGACTTATTATACTCTACAAATGTTGGTCATAATTAAAAATGCACGAATTTAGTTGTCTTCAGTGTTGCGTTAATGGTAAGAATTCATTTATTTGTTATTGGTTGGTGTTGGGCTTGCCCTCCTGGGGGTTCTTCAGACCACCAAACACCGACATGAGAGCCTGTTTTAGGGTAAAATATTGTAGTTGTTTTTTTCAATTAGTCTCTCAGTTGCTTTCCAGCAATTGTCTTTTTCTCTTTCGTCCTCACTTGCGCTCTGGCTCCAGCCCCAACCCTGTCTCTCCTCCTGGCTGCTGCTTATAACAGAGCGACAGGTGATTAGATAAAAAAAAGCCCAGGTGGGCCATCTACGCACCTGTGGCTGATTTTGAGGCCGGTCCTGGCAACATCCCGCTTTGCTGCAGGCCCGCAGGCCACGCCCCTTCCACAGTTTGCTTCAGAGTATAAATGTTATTACAAAGAATAAGAGACCTATTATACTCTGGAAATGTTGGTCTTACTTAAAAATGCACGCATTTAGTTGTGTTTAGTGTTAAAAAAATATATTATATGGCTCTTACGGAAATACATTTTGAAATATTTGGCTTTCATGGCTCTCTCAGCCAAAAAGGTTCCCGACCCCTGCTCTAAAATGTAACATCGGAAATTATCGGTATCTGTTTCAAAAAGTAAAATTAATGACTTATTAAAACGCCACTTTACGGAGCGGTACACGGGCGTAGGGAGAAGTACAGAGTAGTTGCGTCCCCCAATCAGCAGCCTCTCTCCTCTCCCACACACAACACGGGATTTGCAGCACGACTGCAGCATGAGAGGTTTACAGGTGACGCTTGATGACCTCATCAAACCGTTGGGAGCAGAGCATAAGAAGAAATAGAATGTGTTGTTGCGGTGCTGTAGCCGTGGCTAACAAGCGAGCTCGCTCGGTGACTGGCTAACGACACCATGTCTATGGTTTTGGATTATTTTAAAGTGTGTCTGACGGATAAAAAACTGGCAATTTGCAGTGACTGCAAAAAAGTCGGTTATGCGAGGAGGAACCATGACGTCTTCCTTTAATACGAGCCGCACTTTGCAGCTTGCAGTGAACGGAGGTGCCGTGTCTTAACGCAGCATTTCAGAAGCTCTGACTTACTGCTAGGCCACTTCAAGCACTCACCACCAGCTTGCAGCACATTTGTGTAACTCATACAAATTTGTTAGAGCAGGGCAGATTGAGACCAGTTTATAACTCCCTGTTATACAGTATGCCAGGCAGTCTTGCACTAAATGAGGACTGTTATTGTTTACTTTATTACTCTGGACTGAATCTGTGTGCCTTCATTGTTTTTTTAGCTGTTGTTTTGAGGCTTGTTAAAAACAATAATGCACTTTGTGACTTTGACTTGAGTTGGTTTATTTTGGAAAACCTTGTTACATTGTTTAATGCATCCAGCGGGGCATCACAACATAATTAGGCACCATGATGTGTTTATTCCACGACTGTATATATCCGTATTGGTTGATATCGGTATCAGCAATAAAGAGTTGGACAATATCGGAATATTGGATATCGGCAGATAAGCCATTATAGGACATCTGTAATTGCAACAGGATATATGGTGAAGTGGATATTTGGATGGGGATTGATATTTTTCTTTACTTTTAACTGGCTTACCTGGATCCATGAATGAGCAGGGACACTATAAAGCAGAGGTGTCAAACTCAAATACAGAGTGGGCCAAAATTTAAAACTTAACAAAGCCGCGAGCCAAGGTTGAACAAATTAACCTTTTAATAGGGACCCAAAAAAGTTTTGCATTGAACATTGAACAAGCAAGGCTTATATACAGTAACTTTATAGTGACATGCAAAATCGAGCTTCAAATATAATAATAATAATTAAAAAATATCAATGCCTTTTCAAATAACATTTAAATACAAATGTAATGCCTCTTTTCTGTTTGCAGCCTTCTGAGGTAAATATAAACATATAATGTAGCGTCCCGAAAGAGTTAGTGCTGCAAGGGGTTGTGGGTATTTGTTTTGTTGTGTTTATGTTATGTTACAGTGCAGATGTTCTCCCGAAATGTGTTTGTCATTCTTGTTTGGTGTGAGTTCACAGTGTGGCGGATATTTGTAACAGTGTTAAAGTTGTTTATACGGCCACCCTCGGTGTGACCTGTATGGCTGTTGACCAAGTATGCCTTGCATTCACTTATGTGTGTGTAATAGCCGCATATATTATGCGAGTGGGCCTGCACGCTGTTTGTATGGAGGAAATGCGGACGTGAAGACAGGTTGTAGAGAATGCCAAAGGCAGTGCCTTTAAGGCACGCCCTCAATATTGTTGTCCGGGTGAAAATCGGGAGAATGCTTGCCCCGAGAGATTTTCGGGAGGGGCACTGAACTTCGGGAGGATTGGCAAGTGTGAGAAATTGCGTGTAATAATGTCGGCCCAGCTGTAATGTTAATTTGATATTGCCTCAATGGCCAAATTAAATTACACGGCGTGCCAAATTTGGCCCGTGGGCCAGAGTTTGACACCCATGCTGTAAAAAGTTAATGTGTTCCGGCTAAGCAGGGCTCATTAGACCTGAAGGAAGAAAGTAAAAAGTAATTAGGTTTGATGGTTTAAAAGACACATTTACTGGAGTCTTTTCATCCTTGGTGTTAAGGATGTGCTGTTTCTCGACAAACAAATAGATGCTTGACTGCAGAAATCCACACCGATGACACCACTTAAGCTCGATTACTAAACATGCATATTGTACACACTAGTTCAATTGTCTGCATCATTTATTCCATAATGATCATTTAAAAGCTGATGATGAGTTTTACTGCCTTCTGCGGTGCTTTGATTGTTAATATGAACTTAATGACAGTATTTTAGAGGACAGGTATCATTCGTTGTGGTTCTCGCACTAATTAATTTGTTCATCTGCATCTTTTTAAAGAGACGATTCACCAACCTTTTGCCAAAATTGTTATTATGAGCACAGTTTATTCAATTGCACGAAAGTACACATATAGCTTTAGTATTATACAGGAAGTTCTTTGTAACACATATAGCTTCAGTATTATATGATTTTTTTTAGTTACATGCACATATACTGTAGCCTCAGTATATGTGCATTTAACTAAAAAAATAAAATATATATATATGTATGTATGTATAAAGAACAACTGGGAAGTTAACAATGGTCTTGGGATCTAAACTGTTTATTTAGCTGAGTCAGCGTCCCTAAGAAATATCTTTCATGATAAGTATTAGATCAGTTGTCTAAATTGTGTCTCCGTCTGTGTCCCAGGTGGTACCACGGTTCTCTGTCACGGTCCGAAGCAGAGTCTCTGCTGACGCTGAGTAAAGAGTGTAGTTACCTGGTGAGGACCAGCCAGACCAACCGATGCGACTACTCACTATCTCTACGGTAAACACACACACACACACACACACACACACACACACACAAACTGTACACAGGCGGTCCTGGTTTTACTGTACTATGTTACATGTTAGCACATTATGGATGCAGACAAAACACTGACAGTGAGTGTTGGTATTGAAAGTCCATCTTGGCATTTTCAAAAAAGTTGTGTTAAGACTAAAACAAATGAAAAATTTTAAGAACAATATTTGGGTGGATCTTTTTTGTATTATATGTTATTGAATGCCAAAATGTACCGTTTTTTTATTTAATGTTACAGTATATATACATACATATATATATATATATATATATGTATATATATACATATATACACATTTATATACACATATATATATATATATATATATATACATACATATATATGTGTGCATATATATGTATGTATGTATATATATAAATATACTATATATACTTATATTATTTTGTTAAAATAGAGACTATATTTACATATATACATTTATGTATACATGTGTGTGTGTATGTATATATGTGTGTGTGCGTGTGTATGTATATATATATATATATATATATATATGTATATGTATATATGTGTGTGTGTGTATATATATGTGTGTATATATATGTATGTGCCTCTGTATATATATATGTGTGTATATATATATATATATATATATATATATATATATATATATATATATATATATATATATATACATACATATATATGTGTGCATATATATGTATGTATGTATATATATAAATATACTATATATACTTATATTATTTTGTTAAAATAGAGACTATATTTACATATATACATATATGTATACGTGTGTGTGTGTGTATATATATATGTGTGTGTGCGTGTGTATGTATATATATATATATATATATATATATATATATATATATATGTATATATATATATATATATATATATATATATATATATATATGTATATATATGTATATGTATATATATGTATATATATATATATATATGTATATATATATATATATATATATATATATGTATATATATATATATATATATATATATATGTATATATATATATATATATATATATATATGTATATATATATATATGTATATATATATATATATATATATATATATATAAAACTAAATAGAAATGTGTGTGCAATGGATCTACAATCTATTCATCAACAAAATAACACAACAGCAAGCTTAACTTTTAAGCTTGCTGTTGTGTTGTATATATGTAAGTGTGTGTGAATTAAAATGTATTATATATAGACAATATATAGCAGCAACCACTGAATTGAATTATTTTATATATATTATTGTATTATATATTGTATATATATTGTATATGTATAGGGGTGGGACCTAATAAGTTTACTTCTTCCCACTCCCTTTTGAGCCAATCTTGACATCTACAAAAGATTAGCCACATGTAATGTTTTCAATGTAGGTGTAAAAATAATGTATCTATATATTTCTTTTGTATTTCATGTCATTCTCTTGTTTTGTTTGCATGGCTCAAAATAAACCATTCATTCATTCATTCATTAATGCGCACGCACACACACGAAAGTACCTTTGGTGAATTCAAAAACGTTGACAACCATATTGCTACAATAATAACAATCTAATGGTCCTTTTGAGTAAACTTTTTTGCCTTGGGTGGGCGAGAGTCGGTTACCACTAACACAACTCATGCAAAGGCCGAGGACCACAACATGCATTGTAACCTCCATGAGCATCTTCCAATACAAGAAACCGCACCATTGTATGTTTCTTGTTCCTGCGTGTACACACACACACACACACACACACACACGCCTCCAACCGTCTCTACCCTCCTCCTTTCATCCATCAAGCAAACTTTGCATTGCTGTCGCGCAGCTTCTTCCTCCGCTACTCACTTGCAGGCTGCAATAATGCTTATCTGCTCAAATGGCTGGCTTGTAATTACGAGCATGATCCATCTTGGTGGCCTCCCACACTGCCTTGTCCTTGCCCCCGCCCCCACCCCCTGCTCTTCGTCTCTGTAGCTCTCTCTTTTTTTGTGTGAAAGGGGACCCCTAAGTGGTAATCAGGCAGGTAGAGCACACTTCAGTGCACACATCATCCTCCCCATAATGAATATGAATGGCCTCCACACAGGAGCAGAGAGTTGAGGAGTGCACATAGCATCACTGCTACACGCACACACAAACATCACTGCTACACACACGCTAACATCACTGCTACACACACACACTAACATCACTGCTACACACACACTAACATCACTGCTACACACACACACTAACATCACTGCTACACACACTAACATCACTTCTACACACACACTAACATCACTGCTACACACACACACTAACATCACTGTTACACACACACTAACATCACTGCTACACACACACACTAACATCACTGCTACACACACACACACACTAACATGACTGTTACACACACACACACTAACATGACTGTTACACACACACACTAACATGCCTGAGCGTGACTCACACGAGTGGACCGGAGTTTGACTCGCACGCTCACATTTGTGACTGACAAGACTTCCTGTCGGTCAGGCTGCAAGGTCGTACGTCTGCTTCCACATTTGGATGGCGTCCAGTCTGGAATGTGAGCAGATATAAGCCCCAAACTAAACAAATGGCACAATGGAGCTTCAATTACTCAATTAATCAAAATAAGCCCAATATTGTGATTTCCTTTGGTTTTTATTTGCTTAGTTTTGGCCATTTTTTCCGTCATTTTTATTTTTACGTATACTAATGTCATTATTATAAGTTGATAATTAATTCTTAATTAATAAAAAAAATATAATGTATAATTTAATTTATTTATTATTGTAATTATTTAATTTCCTGTAGACCATAGGTGTCCAAATCCCATTTGTATACATATATATATGTATATGTGTGTGTATGTATATATATGTGTATGTATGTATATATGTGTGTATGTATATATATATATATATGTATATGTATGTATGTATATATGTGTATGTATATATGTGTATGTATATATGTATATATGTGTATGTATATATATATATATATATATATATATATATATATATATATATATATATATATATATATATATATATATATATATATATATATATATATATATATATATATGTGTGTGTATGTATATATATGTATATATGTGTATATATATGTGTGTGTATGTATATATATGTATATATGTGTATATATATGTGTGTGTATGTATATATATGTATATATGTGTATACATATATGTATGTATATATATGTATGTATGTATATATGTGTATGTATATATATATATATGTGTATGTATGTATGTATATATGTGTATGTATGTATATATGTGTATGTATATATATGTATGTATGTATATATATATATATATATACATATATATATATATATATATACTGTATATGTATATATACGGTATATGTATATATACTGTATATGTATATATATGTATATATACTGTATATGTATATATACTGTATATGTATATATATGTATGTATGTATATATATACTGTATATGTATATATATATGTGTGTGTATGTATGTATATATATACTGTATATGTATATATATATGTGTGTGTATGTATGTATATATATACTGTATATGTATATACGTATGTGTATGTATAATTAGTTATGAACTTATTTTCTAACAACGCGACGGCAGTCGAAAGTAAAAAATAATATATATATATATATATATATATATATATATATATATATATATATATATATATATATATATATATATATATATATATATATATATATTGTGTTGATTTTGAAAATGAAAACTTTAAAAATGGCCCCTCATTCCTAGATTTTTCAGTGCGTGGCCCTCAGGGAAAAATGTTGGACACCCCTGCACTATTACAACATAGGTTATGTCTGCGCACATTTTCATAAATCAGCATGTGGTTAAAGATATCTGTCTTTTCCACTATGTCATGCACTCCAATCATCAAATTCCAATAAATAACGTGATGATGTGTCTAGTTTAACCACTGGACCTCTGGAAACACGCAGAATATTTCAGTGTGTCGCTCGGAATGATGTTTAGTCTCTACGCAGCTGTTGTTGTGACTGCTTGCTGATGACCTCAGATTGCAGGCTGACAACTGCATCATCAGCAACATTCGACCTCTCCTCGGCTGTCTGATCAGCATTCAAATGTTCATGTCTTAAAGCATTAGGTCTGTGTAAACTAACCTTATTGTGGAAGCAGAGAGGAACATTAAGTTATTTGTACCTCAAAGGAAAGCATTAATTGCTTAAAAAAATAAGAAAATAATACAATTAGTCAGTGGAGCTCCAGCCTAAATTGTTTCTAAAACTGAAGAATCCTTGTTTTGTTTAGTTTTTTAAAGCTGAACAATCCTCAACATGTTTATTTGACAATGCTGTGTAACGTGTAATGTGGTTTACCAAATTGGTACCAGCTTCTAAAAGTAACAAACCCATTGATTATCCAGTTTTTCCTTCAACCTGTTAACTAACCAACTAACAACCCTTTGCCCACTACACAGTTCAAAAATCACCATTGGTAATTAATCCTTGACTTTGACACATGGGCTCTAGCATATATTGATTGACCTATATTGTATCGCTTTGAGTATCTTTAACGGTTCAAATGTATTAAAGCAGGGGTGTCCAAAGTGAGGCCCGGGGGCCATTTGCGGCCCGCAGCTAATTGTTTACCGGCCCGCCACACATTCTGGAAATCTCGAAAGTTGCTATTTTTTCCACACAAAGTTTATTTGTTTTGTCTATCTTTATTTTTCTTTTTTTGCCATTGCTCAAAATATATATATATATATTTTTTAAATCGATATTATAATGAATTATTGACCTATTCAAAGCTCTAATTACTTCAATCAATCAATCAATGTTTATTTATATAGCCCCAAATCACAAATGTCTCAAAGGACTGCACAAATCATTACGACTACGACATCCTTGGAAGAACCCAAAAAAGGTTCAAATATTTCACTTGAAAATGTTTTATGTGGAAAATATTGCATATATTGTGTGTTTGCCATATAAAAGCAATGTTTTCTTTGACAAAAGAGCATTAAAAAAAATAGTTCAAACGTAAAGTTGATCTCGTAACTTAAGTGTTGAAAGTAAAAAAAATAATAATTATAATACAAATGTATCACTTTATGAGTGGGGGACCATTTGGATCTCAAAGATATTTAGTGGGATTTTATTTATCTTTTCTCTGTTATTACTCAAAAATAATAATGAATTAAAATGGATGGCGTCCTGCATTATTGATCTTTTTAGGGCTCGGATTACTTCATTGCTTTCAGAATGTTTTAGGCGGTATGGGGAAATACTGCATATTTCAGTTTTACTATAAAAAAAACAAAGTTGTCTTTTACAGAAAAGGCTTTTTTTTTTTTTACTTTATATCAACCTGAAGTTGATATAGAGATTTAGTGTAAACGTTAAATAAAAATAAAAATAAAAAGATAATTTGACATGTTTTTAACGTTTTAATGACTGAGACCCTTTATAGTTCCCGGGAACCTTACAAGTAAAAATAAATAAAATGAAAAATATCAAAATTGGCCCCGCAGGAGTCACATCATCCAACCAGAACACAGGTCGAATGTGATGAACCGTTTTTATGTCTCGTCTAATTTTAATTACCTTTACCAGAACAATGTCATATTAAAGCCAGCAGTTCCGGGCCCTCCGTTCCCCTTCCCCTCCCCCGCTCCCTTGCTTCTGTAATGCAATGTTTTTCAACCACTGTGAGACACAGTCTGGCGTGGGAGATAAACTAAATTCACCTATTTGGGTTAAAAATATTGTTTGCAAACCAGTAATTATAGTCTGAAAATGATGTGCTGTCTAGAGCTCGGCAGAGTAACCGTGTAATACTCTTCCATATCAGTAGGTGGCAGCCGGGAGCTAATTGCTTTGTAGATGTGGGAAACAGCGGGAGGCACATTGAAGGCAAAGAGGTTTCTAATTTTAAACCAAATATAAACAAAAGGTGAATGCCCCTAAGAAAAGGCATTGAAGCTTAGGGAAGGCTATGCAGAACGAAACTAAAACTGAACTGGCTGCAAAGTCAACAAAAACAGAATGCTGGACGACAGCAAAGACTTACTGTGGAGCAAAGACGGCGTCCACAATGTACATCCGAACATGACATGACAATCAACAATGTCCCCACAAAGAAGGATAAAAACAACTGAAATAGTCTTGATTGCTAAAACAAAGTAGATGCGGGAAATATCGCTCAAAGGAAGACATGAAACTGCTACAGGAAAATAACGAAAAAGCCACCGAAATAGGAGCGCAAGAAGTAAAAGACTACACACAGGAAAACTGCAAAAAAAGTCTAAATAAGTCAGGGTGTGATGTGACAGTACACCTACTTTGAGACAAGAGCTATAGTGATGCATGCTTGCTTATCAGAATCGGAATCAGAAATACTTTATTAATCTCTGAGGGGAAATTACAGTTTTCAGCATAATCCCATTCAAAATCAGACAAACATTACAGGGAGACAGAACAGGATCGCTGACGGGTCTGCCAACTTCCGGCACCCCTTACAAAAAAGGTGAGATACAGGTAAACAATGGGGGGATGAGACAATTTTTTTGTCTAAGCCTGGGCCCCTAGAGAGCGGGTGCAGACTGAGGCCAAGGGGAAAAAAATAAATAAATAAAAAAGGGAAAAAACAACTCATAGCCATGAATATTATAGTTTAAAGTCATATCCAACAATTGCAAGAGCGACTTTTTACTGTCAACTGAGTTTAGTTTTTTAATAATTTCTGCTGGTGGTGTGCCTGCGCATTTTTTCAACGCAAAAAATGTGCCTTGGCTCCATAAAGGTTGAAAAACACTGCTTTATGGGTCAAACACATCAAAGTGACCCTGGTGTCCTTCATATTGTTTATAAGGTCCTACTGAAACCCACTACTAGCGACCACGCAGTCTGATAGTTTATATATCAATGATGAAATATTAACATTGCAACACATGCCAATACGGCCTTTTTAGTTTACTAAATTGCAATTTAAAACGTCGGTATGATGACGCGTGCGCGTGACATCTCGGATTGTAGCGGACATTTTTTTCCAGCCCGATCCCAGCTATAAGTCGTCTGCTTTAATCGCATAATTACACAGTATTCTGGACATCTGTGTTGCTGAATCTTTTGCAATTTGTTCAATTAATAATGGAGATTACAAATAAGAAAGATGTAGGTGGGAAGCGGTGTATTGCAGCTACCTTTAGCAACACAAACACAGCCGGTGTTTCCTTGTTTACATTCGCCTCTTACCGTAGACATGAGCGGAGAGTTTGCGTCGCTCCTCCTGCAGCTGTGGACTGTCTTGCCTCTTCCCAACGGCCGCCACCGACCGTCAGATACTTAGTCCGTGGAGGGAAAAAAAAATTAAAACTCAGCCCGGCTGCCTCGCCTTGTCGAGAAACGTGGCTTCTCTCGGAGACACCCCTCCGACTTTCAGGTACGACTATATAATCTCACTAAAACACTAGTAACACAATAAGCAGATAAGGGATTTTCCAGAATTATCCTAGTAAATGTGTCTAATAACATCTGAATCACTCCCACTGCCCTCGTCTTTTTTTTCTTCTTCTAGTCCTTCACTGTCACTTTCCTCATCCACAAATCTTTCATCCTCCCTCAAATTAATAGGGAAATCAACACTTTCTCGGTCCGAATCGCTCTCGCTGCTAGTGGCCATGATTATAAACAATGTTCAGATGTGAGGAGCTCCACAACCCGTGACGTCAAGCGCACATCGTCTGCTACTTCCGGTACAGGCAAGACTTTTTTATTAGCGACCAAAAGTTGCAAACTTTATTGTCGATGTTCTCTACTAAATCCTTTCAGCAAAAATATGGCAATATCGTGAAATGATCAAGTATGACACATAGAATGGACCTGCTATCCCCGTTTAAATAAGAAAATCTCATTTCAGTAGGCCTTTGGAGTTAAAATACCAATGATTGTCCACACACACACACATACACATACACACACACACCAGGTGTGGCAAAATTACCCTCTGCATTTGACCCATCACCCTTGATCACCCCCTGGGAGGTGAGGGGAGCTGTGAGCAGCAGTGGTGGCCGAGACCGGGAATCACTTTGGTGATTTACGTGGCCAGGAGACACATCATCCAACCATAACACAGGTCGGATGTGATGTGTGAAGTGAAGTGAATTATATTTATATAGCGCTTTTCTCAAGTGACTCAACGCGCTTTACAAAGTGACACCCAATAATCTAAGTTACATTTAAACCAGTGTGGGTGGCACTGGGAGCAGGTGGGTAAAGTGTCTTGCCCAAGGACACAACGGCAGTAAACTAGGATGGCACAAGCGGGAATCGAACCTGCAACCCTCAAGTTGCTGGCACGGCCACTCTACCAACCGAGCTATGCCGCCCCATGTGATGAACCGTCTTCATGTCTCAAACTGGTCAAATTGTAATTACCTTTACCAGAACAATGTCAAGCTCCCCCTCCCCCAC
>NC_084632.1:8200131-8237631 GCF_033978795.1 Nerophis ophidion
GTTCAGCTCACATGTCCATGGGTGTTGTCTTGTGTTCAGCTCACATGTTCATGGACGTTGTCTTGTGTTCAGCTCACATGTTCATGGATGTTGTCTTGTGTTCAGCTCACATGTTCATGGATGTTGTCTTGTGTTCAGCTCACATGTTCATGGATGTTGTCTTGTGTTCAGCTCACATGTTCATGGATGTTGTCTTGTGTTCAGCTCACATGTTCATGGATGTTGTCTTGTGTTCAGCTCTCATGTTCATGGATGTTGTCTTGTGTTCAGCTCACATGTTCATGGATGTTGTCTTGTGTTCAGCTCACATGTTCATGGATGTTGTCTTGTGTTCAGCTCACATGTTCATGGACGTTGTCTTGTGTTCAGCTCACATGTTCATGGATGTTGTCTGGTGTTCAGCTCACATGTCCATGGATGTTGTCTGGTGTTCAGCTCACATGTCCATGGATGTTGTCTTGCGTTCAGCTCACATGTTCATGGACGTTGTCTTGCGTTCAGCTCACATGTTCATGGACGTTGTCTTGTGTTCAGCTCACATGTTCATGGATGTTGTCTTGCGTTCAGCTCACATGTTCATGGACGTTGTCTTGTGTTCAGCTCACATGTTCATGGATGTTGTCTTGCGTTCAGCTCACATGTTCATGGACGTTGTCTTGTGTTCAGCTCACATGTTCATGGACGTTGTCTTGTGTTCAGCTCACATGTTCATGGATGTTGTCTTGCGTTCAGCTCACATGTTCATGGACGTTGTCTAGTGTTCAGCTCACATGTTCATGGATGTTGTCTTGTGTTCAGCTCACATGTTCATGGATGTTGTCTTGTGTTCGGCTCACATGTTCATGGATGTTGTCTTGTGTTCAGCTCACATGTTCATGGATGTTGTCTTGTGTTCGGCTCACATGTTCGTGGATGTTGTCTTGTGTTCGGCTCACATGTTCATGGATGTTGTCTTGTGTTCAGCTCACATGTTCATGGATGTTGTCTTGTGTTCGGCTCACATGTTCATGGATGTTGTCTTGTGTTCAGCTCACATGTTCATGGATGTTGTCTTGCGTTCAGCTCACATGTTCATGGACGTTGTCTTGTGTTCAGCTCACATGTTCATGGATGTTGTCTTGTGTTCAGCTCACATGTTCATGGATGTTGTCTTGTGTTCGGCTCACATGTTCATGGATGTTGTCTTGTGTTCAGCTCACATGTTCATGGATGTTGTCTTGTGTTCGGCTCACATGTTCATGGATGTTGTCTTGTGTTCAGCTCACATGTTCATGAATGTTGTCTTGTGTTCAGCTCACATGTTCATGGATGTTGTCTTGTGTTCAGCTCACATGTTCATGGATGTTGTCTTTTGTTCAGCTCACATGTCCATGGATGTTGTCTTGTGTTATGCTCAGATGTTCATGGAAGTTGTCTTGTGTTAAGCTCACATGTTCATGGATGTTGTCTTTTGTTCAGCTCACATGTTCATGGATGTTGTCTTGTGTTCAGCTCACATGTTCATGGATGTTGTCTTGTGTTCAGCTCACATGTTCATGGACGTTGTCTTGTGTTCAGCTCACATGTTCATGGATGTTGTCTTGTGTTCAGCTCACATGTTCATGGATGTTGTCTTGTGTTCAGCTCACATGTTCATGGATGTTGTCTTGTGTTCAGCTCACATGTCCATGGGTGTTGTCTTGTGTTCAGCTCACATGTTCATGGACGTTGTCTTGTGTTCAGCTCACATGTTCATGGACGTTGTCTTGTGTTCAGCTCACATGTTCATGGACGTTGTCTTGTGTTCAGCTCACATGTTCATGGATGTTGTCTTGTGTTCAGCTCACATGTTCATGGATGTTGTCTTGTGTTCAGCTCACATGTTCATGGATGTTGTCTTGTGTTCAGCTCACATGTTCATGGATGTTGTCTTGTGTTCAGCTCACATGTTCATGGATGTTGTCTTGTGTTCAGCTCTCATGTTCATGGATGTTGTCTTGTGTTCAGCTCACATGTTCATGGATTTTGTCTTGACGCTAATATACATTAGCTATGCTATTGACATGCTACTGATTAGCATTAGCAATTTTGCATGGCAATTTCAACGCTTCCAAATGTGTTGATTGAAAACTCCAATGAAGTAGTATGTTACAATCAAACAGTCGGTGTGTATCAAGTACAATACTTAAGGCCTGATGTACTAAAACACGTGTAAACTTGATAGCACACGCAAAGGATGAAAGGTACCGGTACTCCTCAAAGGCAGTATAGTACCGATTTTAATCACAATTAGTATTGCGGTACCTTATTAGTACCAGTATTCCATACAATCCTAGTATATATACATATGTATACATATGTATATATATATATGCTTACGTATATGTGTGTGTATGTATATACTGTATATATATATATATATATATATATATATATATATATATATATATATATATATATATATATATATACAAACCCAGTTTCCATATGAGTTGAGAAATTGTGTTTATTGAGTGTTGTTAAATGAAAAGATGATGTAACACAGTGGTGAACATGCCCTTTCCCAACTACTTTGTCACGTGTTGCAGCCATGAAATTCTAAGTTAGTTATTATTTGCAAAAAAAAAAAGTTTATGAGTATCTTGTCTTTGTAGCATATTCAACTGAATATGGGTTGAAAAGGATTTGCAAATCATTGTATTCTGTTTATATTTACATCTAACACAATTTCCCAACTCATATGGAAACGGGGTTTGTATATGTGTGTGTATATATGTGTTTTTATATATATATGTGTGTGTGTGTGTGTGTGTGTGTGTGTGTGTGTGTGTGTGTGTGTGTGTGTGTGTGTGTGTGTGTGTGTGTGTGTGTGTGTGTGTGTGTGTGTGTGTGTGTGTGTGTGTGTGTGTGTGTGTGCGCGCGCGTGTGTGTGTGTGTATATGTGTGTGTGTATATGTATGTGAATATATATATATATTTGTGTGTATGAGGTGGCGACTTGTCCAGGGTGTACCCCGCCTTCCGCCCGATTGTAGCTGAGATAGGCGCCAGCGCCCCCCGCGACCCCAAAAGGGAATAAGCGGTAGAAAATGGATGGATGGATATATATATATATATATATATACATGGGTTGTACTTGTAAAGCACTTTTCTACCTTCAAGGTACTCAAAACGCTTTGACACTACTTCCACATTTACCCATTCACACACACATTCACACACTGAAGGAGGGAGCTGCCATGCGAGGCGCTAACCAGCACCCATCAGGAGCAAGGGTGAAGTGTCTTGCTCAGGACACAACGGACGTGATGAGGTTGGTACTAGGTGGGGATTGAACCAGGGACCCTTGGGTAGCACACGGCCACTCTTCCACTGCGCCACGCCGTCTTATATATATATATATATATTTTTTTTTTTTTGCAGAGCCTAAACAAAAATGTGGAACATAAACACTTGCATATATCTAACATAAAAATGTATTGTCTTACTTGGTCTTACTTCTTGCTTCTCTTGCACACTCAAACTCACACCTCCCTGCCGCATGAAGTTTGTGCACAGTAACTGGGTATTAGCCAGCTGCGTTTACACACACACACGCACGCACGCACGCACGCACGCACACACGCACACACGCACGCACGCACGCACGCACACACACACACACACACAGACAGACAGACAGACAGACAGACAGACAGACAGACTGTGCACACACCTCAGGTTAAAAGGCCGTCTTGCTCCGTCTCACTTATCCCTCGCCTGAGACATGCTAAACCCCACACCTGTGGCAGGACAATGTGAGTTGGCCACACTGAACAGGTGTGTGTGCGTGTGCGTGTGCGTGTGCGTGTGCGTGTGCGTGTGCGTGTGTGTGTGTGTGTGTGTGTGTGCATGTGCGTGTGTGTACAATCAGAGATGGTTTGCAGAGAAAGCAGCTGCTTCTTGAGGGGATTTAGAAGGTAGTCAAGGTTATTTTACTGGGGATGTGATATAGTTGTACACACGTGTGTGTGTGTGTGTGTGTGTGTGTGTGTGTGTGTGTGTGTGTGTGTGTGTGTGTGTGTGTGTGTGTGTGTGTGCGTGATAGCTCAAATGCTGGAAAACAAGTAAAGTGAATTGTATTTATATAGCGCTTTTCTCTAGTGTCTCAAAGTGCTTTTACACAGTGGAAGCCAATATCTAAGTTACATTTTTAAACCAGTGTGGGTGGCACTGGGAGCAGGTGGGTAAAGTGTATTTGCCCAAGGACACAACGGCAGTGACTAGGATGGCGGAAGCGGGGATCGAACCTGCAACCCTCAAGTTGCTGCCAGGGCCGCTCTACCAACCGAGCTATACCGGTATATCTATCATGTATATAAGTCAGGTTTTACACTAAATTTTAGACGGGTGTTGTTGTCAAAGATGTGTTGGTAAAACCTGTGTCTACCAGCATAAAAAAAGTGGAATAAGAGAGCAACCAGGTCAAATGTATCAAAACAAATTTTGACTCTAATAACACGTTTTTTTCTTTAAAACTGTCATTGCTCAAATAAATGATAATGAATCAAAATCAATATTCGCCTTTCCAACCAAATTACTTCTCATCAAAAATTCCACTTTGAACATTTTGTGGAGGAAAATATTGCATTTGTGTGTTTGCGATATAAAAAAAGTTTTCTTTGGGGAAAAAAAAAGAACATGAAACAAACAAAACTTTAAAAAAAGAATTGTCAAAACTTATAATTGATGGATGGATTTAAAGTTGATCTAAAGAGACTTAGCAAAGAAAAAAAATGTATGGCTTATTTTGACAATTTTTATGAGTGGAGTTATTTTGGATCCCAAGAATTTTAGTCAGACTTTAAATTATAATCAATTAAAATCAATTATTGACCTATTTAAAAGCCTACTGAAGTGAGATTTTCTTATTTAAACGGGGATAGCAGGTCCATTCTATGTGTCATACTTGATCATTTCGCGATATTGCCATATTTTTGCTGAAAGGATTTAGTAGAGAACATCGACGATAAAGTTTGCAACTTTTGGTCGCTAATAAAAAAGCCTTGCCTGTACCGGAAGTAGCAGACGATGTGCGCGTGACGTCACCGGTTGTAGGGCTCCTCACATCCTCACATTGTTCACAATCATGGCCACCAGCAGCTAAAGCGATTCGGACCGAGAAATCGACAATTTCCCCATTAATTTGAGCAAGGATGAAAGATTCATGGATGAGGATGGTGAGAGTGAAGGACTAGAAGAAAAAAAAAATTGAAAAAAAAGACGTGGGAAGTGTCAGCGATTCAGATGTTATTAGACACATTTACTAGGATAATTCCGGCAAATCCCTTATCTTCTTATTGTGTTACTAGCTGTAGATTCCTAAAGTAGCCTTAAGCTTGACGCTCCTCTACTATCACATTCACTCCGCTTGCTGCGGCAACAACAAAACAAAACTCCAGACGTTCTTCTTCGTTTGTATAGTTTACTTGTGATCTTAATAATTCAAAACATAAAACAGTCACGATGTGGGAACAAATGAATGACAAAATAAAGAGAGTTTGTTGCAGTACTAGTTAGAAAAAGTATGAATGAGAATAAGTATGAGTGAGGTCAAAAAACTGTGTGGCTCGATTCCACCGCACCTGACAGCAATTACCCATAACACCTTGCGTCCATAAACCACCTTACCACACAGATCCTTCCGCCATATATGCACTTAAAACAGTTACGTCATCAAATCATTTTGACAAATGTAATAATTACAACTAAAGTGAGCTTTATATAATTACTCTAAGCATTCAATATATACATTTTTTTATCACGCAAATAAAGTAAATAGTCCCCTTTTGGCTGAATAAACATAAAGCACCTTCCATAAAATGTAAATTCACTTAAACAGTATTTAGCCTCCTACAGTAGTGTTTTAGTGAGATTATATAGCCGTACCTGAAAGTCGGAGGGGTGTGGTGACCGCCAGTGTCTCTGAGGGACGCCGTGGAGGAGCCAGCTGCCTCTTTGACAGCTTCAGGAGGAACGACAAAAGCTCCGCTCATGTTTACGGTAAGAGCCGACTTATTACCACAATTTTCTCACAGGAAATACTTGAATTTCAGTGAATTACAGCTATATATATATATATATATATATATATATATATATATATATATATATATATATATATATATATATTCAATGTGCATCTTCTGTGCTATACTACAATAATGCAATAGATGGGAAACTACAGTGAGATTTAAAGTAGTCAGTGTACAGTTTGTATCAATTACAGTATTGTCCTCTACTACAAAACACTGGTCAAAGATCTTCTATATAAAGTACCTACGATAGTCCCACACACACATTAGGTGTGTTGAGATCATCCTCTGCATTTGACTCATCACCCTCATCCCCTGGGAAGTGAGGGGAGCAGTGAGCAGCAGCGGTGGCCGCGCCCGGGAATCATTAAAGTACCTAAAATAGTCCCACACACACATTAGGTGTGTTGAGATCACCCTCTGCGTTTGACTCATCCCCCTCATCCCCTGGGAGGTGAGGGGAGCAGTGAGCAGCAGCAGTGGCCGCGCCCGGGAATCATTATTGGTGATTGTGACAGGTTTTCTTCCGTAATCGTGTGGGTCGCAGCGGCCATCGATGCAAGACGCATAATAGCTGGTTTGAGTCCCGTATATCAGTGGTCCTCAACCACCGGGCCGCAGAAGAATTTTTTATTAAAAAAAAAATAATAATAAAATTATTATTTTTTTTTTTTATTATTAAATCAACATAAAAAACACAATATACACTTACAATTAGTGCACCAACCACAAAAATCTCCCTTTTTCATGACAAAAACGTGCCTTTTTCATGACAAAGAAGAAAGAAAAAAAAAGGACACCCCCCCGGGCCGCAGGACAAATTATTAAGCATTGACCGGTCCGCGGATACAAAAAGGTTGGGGACCACTGCCGTATATTGTTTCAACAAACAAGTTTTCTTGCCAGTCGATCGTGACAATTTCTAGCACGCTCTCCTTTCCTGCTCGTCGCGGGTTGGCATCTCGCTCTGGGTCCCTCTCGTGGTCTTTGTTGCCGATTGTTTCCTCTCCTATTTCTGCCACGATTGCTCCTCCCTCTCCACTTTTATGCTGCAGCGGAAGATGCAGGGATTGAGAGCAGGTGTGCGGTGTGTGGTGTACGCACCTGACTCTGATGGCTGCAGTGTCGCTCTCCAGGCGTGCCCCGCCTCTCCGTTCTGCATGCTCCGCCTCCTGGCCGCCATCTTGGTCAGGACCGCTGTTTGTCCTCGCCCGCTGTCGGCTCGTCGGCTCCGTCTCTCCACAGTGATTTAACCCCCAATTCTAACCCTTGATGCTGAGTGCAAAGCAGGGAGGTAATGGCTCCCATTTTTATAGTCTTTGGTATGACTCGGTCGGGGTTTGAACTCACAACCTACCCATCTCAGGGCGGACACTCTAACCACAAGGAACTTTTCTGTTTTTAGGGGTGTATTGCAGAAACATTAGTCAAAAATCCTTCTGTTTTTAAAGGGATACTGAAGCGACCACGCAGTCTGATAGTTTATATATCAATGATGAAATATTAACATTGCAACACATGCCAATACGGCCTTTTTAGTTTACTAAATTACAATTTTAAATTTCGCACCAAAAAATCCTGCTGAAAACGTCTCGGTATGATGACGCCTGCGTGTGATGTCACGGATTGTAGAGGACATTTTGTGCCAGCATCGTTCCCAGCTATTAAGTCGTCCGTTTTCATCGCAAAATTCCACACGGAATCTTTTGCAATTTGTTCAATGAACAATGGAGACATCAAAGAAGAAAGCTGTAGGTGGGAAGCGGTGTATTGCGGCCGGCTTTAGCAACACAAACACAGCCGGTGTTTTGGTGTTTCAGTGTTTACATTCCCGAAAGATGACAGTCAAGCTTTACTATGGAACAGAGATGTCAAGCGAACACGGTTGGATTGGACCACACACACACAAAGTACAGTGTTTTATGCAGCGATCATTTTTACCATTCTGAAGGCGATCTATGTCGTGTGCTACTCCAGCATCAATATTAGCAGCGTCCTCCTGACCGTTGCCGTCAGCGTCGGGTTCAAAGCGGTATGGCTCTATCCCTTGTCACGGTTGGGCCTGGCCGAGTTGTCCCACCACCCCCACGGCTGCCACAGCGCCTCTCACAGCATCTTCTCTATCAGAATCACTCCCACTGTCCTCTAGTCCTTTTTTTTTTTTTTCTAGTCCTTCACTCTCACTTTCCTCATCCACAAATCTTTCATCCTCGCTCAAATTAATGGGGATATTGTCGCTTTCTCGGTCCGAATCGCTCTCGCTGCTGGTGGCCATGATTATAAACAATGTTCAGATGTGAGGAGCTCCACAACCCGTGACGTCACGCGCACATCGTCTGCTACTTCCGGTACAGGCAAGGCTTTTTTATTAGCGACCAAAAGTTGCGAACTTTATCATCGATGTTCTCTACTAAATCCTTGGAGGAAAAATATGGCAATATCGCGAAATGATCAAGTATGACACATAGAATGGACCTGCTATCCCCGTTTGAATAAAAAAATCGCATTTCAGTAGGCCTTTAAAGATTCACTGAATCTAAAGATCTTCTATATGACAGGATCTCTCTGGCGTTAAAAAAAAAAATCAACTGCAAATGCATTAATCAAAGATCATCTATATATTAGGACTGTTTTGCTGTTTTTAAAAATCAACTGCAAAGATATTTGTCGAAGATCCTTTATATGACAGGAGTGCACTGCTGTTTTAATAATAATCTACAAATACATTTGTCAAAGATCTTCTATATGACAGGAGTGCTCTGTTGTTGGATTTTTTTTTTTTTAGGAATCGCTGCAAATATGTAAGTCAAAAATATTCTATAGAACAGGAGCACTCTGCTGGTTTTAAGAACCTATACTGCAAAAGCACTAGTCAAAGATCTTGTATTTTAAACAGAATCGCTTTGCTGTTTTGAAGAATCAGCTGCAAATGGATTAGTCAAAGATCATCTATAGTACAAGAGCGCTCTTAGATTTTGAAGAATCAGCTGCCAAAATGTCAGTCAAAGATGGAAAGTATAAAAAATGTCAGTCAAAGATTTAAAGCATAAAATAAATAAAAAGTAGATGTAGAAAGTCCTCTCCAAGGTTTCTCATAGTCATCATTGTCACTGTCACCGACGTCCCTTTGGGGTGAGTTTTTCCTTGCCCTTATGTGGGCTCTACTGAGGATGTCGTTGTGGTTTGTGCAGCCCTTTGAGACACTTGTGATTTTGGGCTATATAAATAAACATTGATTGATTGATTGATTGAAAGTGTATCAAGGCAATTATGTGCTAGTACTTTATTTCCTCATTTGTGCAAACAGGAAGTGAATAACTTAACATCCAAATTGTAAGATCTCACAAGTTTATTGAGCTGAAATGCAGAAGCAGTCCCGATCGTGGCTAGTGGTTATTTCCCGAGTGGTTTCCAAGGAGAAAACTAAAATATTCCAGATTGATTTGGCCGCATTTAAACTAATGGAGCAGCATCCTGGAATGATGACATGCACTCAACTGCTTTGTCGCCATCTGCTGGACAAACATGATTCTGCACCAATAGTGGTAAAGCTCCAAAAACAACTTTTTTTTTTTTAACTCATTCATTCATTCATTCAACAAGTGTTATATTAATAAAAGTTCCTTTCCACAATCTCGTAGTACCGTGATCACTTTTATGCACACAAAGCACAAAAACGACCTTTGGTGATTGTATATAGAAACATACATAAATATTTTATACAAACATATAAATAAAGCAACAAATATTTTCACAGAAAATAAAGTCATGTTGTGGGGATATTGCAGTTGTGTGTGTGTATGTATATATATATATATATATATATATATATATATATATATACACACACACACACACACATACACATTTATATCCATATGTGTGTGTGTGTTTGTACATTATATATATATATATACATATACACACACACACACATATATATGTATATATATATATATTTACGTATACACACACACATATATTTAGATTTGTGTGTGCATACACATATATATATGTGTGTATGTATACATGTATATATATATTTATATATATTTATACATACATATATGTATATATTTTATACACAGTATGTATATACACATACACATTTAGATCCATATATATGTGTGTGTTTGTACACTATATATGTATATATATATATATAATATATATATATATACATATATATATATATATATATATATATATATACACACACATATATATATACATATAAATGTGTATGTATACATGCATATTCATATATATATATGTATACATACAGTATATGTATATATTTTATACACAGTATGTGTATATATATATACACATACATACATACACAGTATATGTACTGTATATATTTTATACATTTATACACACACACACACACATATATGTATATATATATATATATGTATATATATATATATATATATATATAATTATTTTTTTAATGGGCGACAGCATTTTGAGAAAAATAAAGAAAAAATGACTACATTGATTTTTACAGTTTTCAGTACAAAAAGAGAAGACCCCCCCTCCCCCCAGATATATCTGCACATGTAGTTATTAGTGTACACAAGAAGACTACAGTGGCCACAACATTAGGTACTCCAAGTCCAATAGGAGCTGGACATTCTGATTGCGCAATACTTTGTCAGTGGTTCTCATTTCTTTTCTGTTTTTCCACGCCCGCCCACTTTAAACACTATTGAGGGTGTTTGTTTATGTTAATATAGTTGTTGACGAGCATTCGCTCCAGATAAATACATTATTACACCGAATTATGCTGTATATTATTTTTTTATAACGGTTTTGCATAGTTACGGTTCAACCCGTTTATTGCTTGAGCGCTGCTGCCACCTGGCGGGCGGACGGTGTATCGTTCTGAACTGTGAAGGCGCCTTTGTTTTGTTGACCGCTAAAATAAATCAATTAAAAATATAATTAATCAATTAATCAATCTGACTTTTTGACAAAAGCGCCACCGTGTGGTGTCTGTACGGTAATAGCACACGTGACACATTAGGAAGTGCTTGTTTTGTAATGATGAAGGACAATGTAAAAAAATATTTAAATATATTTTTAAGAAATAAGTAATTTTTCGTTAAAAACTGGCAGCTCAGTCAGAATTTTCTTGTAAAATATATGTTTTTTACATATAACTATTGTAAATTCACAAACTGTAGCATTGTTATTTTTAAGTTCTAATTCTTACAACTAAAATGCCTTTTTTTTCCTCCCTTAGTTTATTAACGTAAATAGTACATTAAACGGTACCATTTTTATTTTTACTTCTAAATTTGTCAGGCTTGCCGCTGACAGTTTGTTCGTGTTTTAGTTTTTCCTATGTGTGTTTAGTATTTCCTGTCCTTACTTCCTGTCAGCACTCTTATTTTGGTTCAGCTTCCTGTTTGTCTCCCTGGGTGCTTTCTTTCCCCTCAGCTGCGGCTGATTGGCACCCGGCCACACCTGGTGTCAATCAGCCCGATTCCTATTTTGTACCTGCTTTGTCTTCCAGTCAGTACTGAATTATTGTCTTGTCAATGACTTCCGTATCGTCGCTCCTGTCGTGTCGAGTCAATGCCGTGTAGCGGTAAGCTATCTTTCGGTATCTCTTTGTAGCTTACTGTTTTTTGTTCCCTGCTTCCAAGTTTGTTTTCATATTTTATGTATGACTTCTGTTTCTTGCTCGAGACCTACTAGCTTCCACGCTAGGCCTTTTTGTTTTTGCTAGCTTCCATGCTAATCGCCGTTTATTATCTAGTTCCCATGCTAGCTCTTTTTGTTTGTTATCCGCCCACGTGCGCGCTTTTTGTTTGTACTTTTGGCTTATTTTTGTCTTAGTGTTTTAAATTAAATCATGTTTTCCTGCAAAATGCCTCCCTCCTCTGCATCTTGGGGTTTGTCACCAAAAAACTCTGACAAAATTGTGGCGACTGAGCTGCCATTGTTACTGTAAAACGTAAAGACTTTATTTTTTACAGTGCGTTACTGTAAATGTAAAAATGGTCCCACTTTTATTTTTTATGATAACATTCCGGCAACTGAGCTGCTAGTATTTTTATAGGCGTGCTAAAAAATATATATATATATATATATATATATATATATATATTTTTTTTTTTTTTTTTTTACTTAACAATCCCGATTCTGAATCAATTTATTTAAAAAACCCAAACTTTTTTTTTAAGAATCGAAAAATACATTTTTCTTAGCCATCTCGCTACGTTTGAGATATTAACACTTGTAATGTGTTTTGAAAAAGTTTTTTTCTAAATAATAAACTAAATAATATACCGTATTTCCCTGAATTGCCGCCGGGGCGCTAATTAATTTAAAACCTCTTCTCACTCCGGCGCTTACCAAAGGCATGCGGTAAAAGTAAGCATGCGCTAATTATTTTAAAAACCTCTTCTCACTCCGGCACTTACCAAAGGCATGCAGTAAAAATTTGAGTTTGATGTAAGCTTGGACCTTAAATCCTACTGAATAGCTCTTAATCTTCTTCCCTTTATGCGATTTCAAATTACCGGTATTGAAATCAGACTCCTCCATTTTGAAAATGATGACAAGGGAAGTGTCACTCGTGATGTCACGAGTTTTACCCGGCGGTAATACTAAGCATGCGCTAATTATTTTGCGAAGCGTAAATTTCCTTGAATTGCCGCAGGGCATATAGTATGCGCCTGTCTTGAATTACCGCCGGGTCAAACTCGCTTCACAAAATAATTAGCGCGTGCTTAGTATTACCGCCTGGTCAAACTCGTGACGTCACGAGTGACACTTCCCCTGTCATCATTTTCAAAATGGAGGAGGCTGATTTCAATAATTTGAAATCGCTTAAAGGGAAGAAGATTAAGAGCTATTCAGTAGGATTTAAGGTCCAAGCTTACATCACACTCAAATTTTTACTGCATACCTTTGGTAAGTGGCGGAGTGAGAGGAGGTTTTGAAATAATTAGCGCATGCTTACTTTTACCGCATGCCTTTGGTAAGGGCAGGAGTGAGAAGAGGTTTTAAATTAATTAGCGCCCCGGCGGCAGTTTAAGGAAATACGGTAGGTTTTTGAGTCCATCTCTGCCCTTTGAAAAAGGTTTTCCAGCAAATGTGTGGTAAAATGGGTTTGACTCCAGAATCGAATCATCAACCCGACTGAATCGTGAGTCGTAAGATTTAAATCCAGAGTTTTTTATAGGACGGCTAAATTTTAAGTGTAAAATTTTTATTTCTTTTAATTTTACTTATTTTTTTCAGTCTGCGCTTTGAAAAAGTTTTATTTGGACTGACATATTGGAATGGAATGGAAGTGTGATTTGAGTTAGGTTGAGGTTGAGGGCAGGGGTGTCTAAAGTGCGGCCCAGGGGCCATTTGCAGCACCCAGCTAGTTATTTAACGGCCCTATTGTTAGCATTCTAATATTAGCATTATAGCTTCTTTCCTTGTGTACATTTTGCAGGTACAAACCGCAGCCTCAAATATTTTGTTACTTGACGAATACTACCTGTTAGCATGCTAACGTTAGCTTTCTTTAATTTTTTAGCAAATTTTATAGCTATACCCCAGAGTCATATTTTGGTATTTGATGTACGCTAACAGTACCATGCTAGCATTTTTTAACTATGATTGCAGGTAAACATCGCATTTTGATGCTACAGTTTGTATTTTAGCATGCTAACATTGGCATTCAAGCTATTTAGATAAGTTACACACCTGAGTGTCATATATTTTGGTATTTCACTAATGGTAACTGTAAGCGTGCTACTGTTAGCATTAGCATGCTAGCTTTTGAAGCTCACTTTGCTCATATATTTTGTTATTTGCCGCTACAATAGGAAAGGGATTCATATGGCCCCATTGGTCGTGGTTCACCTGATACATGAAATGTGACAAATTGGGGGCGGGTGCACTATCCACCTTAGCCGCCAGATGGCAGTAGCGTGCTGAATATCTTAAAATGTGTTTTGTGTCAATTCCAACTTTGCTACATAGAGTGGCGCTTTCTGTCATTTTCAGCAGACTGCATTGCAAAATGATTAAACCCCCCCACCTTCCTCGCAGATAAAATCCACCCAGGAATGGGGTCATATGCGACCTTACCAAATGTATTTGACCTCTGTGCTAACTTGCTAGCATTTCAGCTCAGCTCTGGCTAGTCAGCATTCAAATAGCACTTTCTAGATCTTTGACAAAAATCTACAGTTGGTACTGGTTTGGACCGTGAAAACAACCAAAATGTTCCCCCGCGTCCTTTGATCTGTCAGTCTGTGATAGCCCTGGGTTAGGGTCTAGGTCCAACGTTCAACTTATTGTAGTTCTCTTTGACAAAGACTCGATTGCTCAGGTGTACTTCCAACTTTGCCGATCAGGTTCCGTCAGATCTTGCCGAGCGCCCCCGGCCTTTACCGGGACCGCCAGTCCGCAAGGGTGTGGCAAAGCAGGAAGATCTGTATGTTCTATCTCCGTGTTTATCGGTATGGGTAACTTCCCTCAATTGAGCCCCGGTTGCCCCCCACCTTCACCCAGACTGCCGACAACAGGTCAGCCGGTCCAGAAGGTTGCGGCAAGGCGGGAAGATCTCCGTGTTTCATCTCGGCGTTGATCGGCATGGGAACTTTACCTCTATTTGGCGCCCTGTGGCCGACTCCTTCTGCCGTGCCCATCGGGTTCCGTCAGAACTTGCCGAACGCCCCCGCCTTCCTCAGGACCGCCGACAACAGGTCAGCCGGTCCAGAAGGTTGCGGCAAGGCTGGAAGATCTCCGTGTTTTATCTCGGCGTTGATCGGCATGGGAACTTTACCTCTATTTGGCGCCCTGTGGACGACTCCTTCTGCCGTGCTGATCGGGTTTAGTCAGAACTTGCCGAATGCCCCAGCCTTCCCCAGGACGGCCGACAGCAGGTCTGCCGGTGGCGGAAGGATCTCCGTTTTTTATGTTGGCGTTGATCGGCATGGGAACTTTACCTCTATTTGGCGCCCTGTAGCCGACTCCTTCTGCCGTGCCGGTCGAGTTCTGTCTGAACTTTCCGAACCCCCCAGCATTCCCCAGGACCGCCGACAACAGGTCAGCAGGTCTAGAAGGTTGCGGCAAGGCGGGAAGATCTCTGTGTTTTATGTCAGCGTTAATCGGTATGGGAACTTTACCTCTATTTGGCGCCCTATGGCCGACTCCTTCTGCCGTGCCGATCGGGTTTAGTCAGAACTTGCCGAATGCCCCAGCCTTCCCCAGGACGGCCGATAGCAGGTCTGCCGGTGGCGGAAAGAGCTCTGTGTTTTATGTCGGCGTTAATCGGCATGGGAACTTTACCTCTATTTGGCGCCCTGTGGCCGACTCCTTCTGCCGTGCCGATCGGGTTTAGTCAGAACTTGCCGAATTCCCCAGCCTTCCCCAGGACCGCCGACAACAGGTCAGCCGGTCCAGAAGGTTGCGGCAAGGCGGGAAGATCTCTGTGTTTTATGTCGGCGTTAATCGGTATGGGAACTTTACCTCTATTTGGCGCCCTATGGCCGACTCCTTCTGCCGTGCCGATCGGGTTTAGTCAGAACTTGCCGAATGCCCCAGCCTTCCCCAGGACGGCTGACAGCAGGTCTGCCGGTGGCAAGGCGGTGGCGGAAAGATCTCCGTGTTTTCTGTCGGCATTAATCGGCATGGGTACCTTCCCTCTATCCGGAACCCCGGGGTTGCCCCCCGCCATGCTGCTCTTGCTGTTCTCGGCGGTGGGCATGGCGGCGCCCAGGTGCGGGTTGCCCGCCCCCGGTATCCCCGAGGGCTCCATGCCGCCCTGACAGCAGCACAGCAGGCGGAAAAAGGCGGCCCTCATCTCCCGGCTGGAGAGCGTGTAGATGAGCGGGTTGAGGGCGGAGTTGAGCACCGCCAGGGCGATGAACCAGTCCACCTGGTAGAGGACGGGGCAGCTGGCGGGGCTGCAGCCCACGTCCAGCAGCAGCAGCAGGAAGAGCGGCGCCCAGCAGGCCAGGAAGACGCCCAGGACGATCACCACGGTCCTCAGCAGAGCCAGGGAGCACTCGGAGGGTCGGCTGCTGACCCGGCGTCCGCTGGAGGTGACCAGGCGGTAGATCCGGATGTAGAGGATGACGATGGCGACCAGCAGGGCGCTGAAGACGCTGATGCAGAAGGCCACGTAGCTCTTGGCGTAGAGCGGCAGCACGGTGGAGCAGGAGCCCAGGCGCTCCAAGCAGTTCCACCCCAGGCTGGGCAGGGCGCCCAGGAGCACGGAGACCGACCAGCACGCCGCCAGCAGACCCAGCAGCCTCCCCCGGCTCGCCGTCTCGCACGGGCGCAGCCGCACCATGGTCATGTGCCTCTCGATGCCGATGGCCAGCAGGCTGAAGGTGGAGGCGTTGAGCGCCACGAACATGCTGCCCTCCCTCACCAGCCACTGCGCCGGCGTCAGGAAGAAGGTGTTCCTCCCCGAGGTGAAGATGTTGACCACGTACGCCACGCCGGCCAGCAGGTCGGACAGCGCCAGGTTGCCGATGAGGAAGTACATGCGGCTGTGGAAGCGCTTGTTGCGCCACAGCGCCAGCAGCACCGTCAGGTTCTCCAGCACGATCAGCACGCAGATGAGGAGCAGCACCGCCGTCTTGCAGCCGCCTTCGCCGCCGCGGGGCCGCTCCCACTTGCCCGAGTGGTTGTAGTGGCTGACGATGACCTCGTTCATGCCCTCCTCCAGCAGGTTGCCCATGGCGCCGTCTCTCGCTCACACAGCAGGGGGCGCCACCGCACCGCGCTCGGCAGGATCTGCCATCCTGCGCAGGCTCTGCCGACCAAACATGAGATATAATCAGCCATCCATTTTCTACCGCTTATTCCTTATGGCAGGGATTGGGAACCTGTGGCTGTTTTGATGACTACATCTGGCTCTCAGATAAATCTTAGCTGACATTGCTTAACAGGATAAGTAATTAATAATTACGATGGTAATCACAGTGCTAAAAATAACGTTCAAATTATAAAACATTCTCATGCATTTTAATCCATTAATGGTAAGAAGTATACAATTTATTATTGGTTAAATTTAAAATAACAATGTCATTAAAAAGAATAAGAGACTTATTATACTCTAAAAATGTTGGTCTTTTCAAGACCTGGACTATGGTGTGGGTTTTTTTCCCCGTGGTGCAAAGCGGTTGGAACGGACATGGCGTGAAGGTAATGACATCTTTAATCTTAACTCAAAAATATTACAAAAACCAAGGGTATAAACAAAAAGGCGCTCTGGGTGGAGGTTAAAAACTTGGCTATGAAAACTAAAACTCGCACAATGGGAGAACTATGAACATAAAATAAAACTTACAAACTATGGCATGAAAAACTTACTTGGACCGGGAAAGAGCATGGATCATCGGCATGGATAACATAGGTGTGTAGGAGGTGATAGAGGGTGAGTAGAAGGTGATGTCGCCTGGCTGACTGCCTGGCAACTGCAGGCTTAAATGGTGACGTGGTGATTGACAACGGGTACATGAGTTCAAGTGAATCATGTATGTGAGTCGTGAAAACAGGTGAACTGATTGGTAGTCATGGAAACAAAAACAAAGCAGGGTGCGCAAAAACAGGAACTAATGGAGTCAAAAACAAAACAGAACATAACTAAACAGAACTTAAAAATGCACGCATTTAGTTGTATTCAGTGTTTAAAAAATATTATACGACTCTCACGGAAATACATTTTGAAATATTTGCCTTTCATGGCTCTCTCAAACAAAAAGGTTCCCGACCCCTGCCTTATGGGGTGGCGAGGGGCGCTGGTGCCTAGCTCGGCTACAATCGGGCGGAAGACGGGGTTCACCCTGGACAAGTCGCCACCTCATCGCAGGGCCAACACAGATAGACGGACAACATTCACACTCACATTCACACACTAGGGACCATTTTAGTGTTGCCAATCAACCTATCCCCAGGTGCATGTCTTTGGAAGTGGGAGGAAGCCGGAGTACCCGGAGGGAACCCACACAGTCACGGGGAGAACATGCAAACTCCACACAGAAAGATCCCGAGCCCGGGATTGAACCCCTCAGGACCTTCGTATTGTGAGGCAGGGGTGTCAAACTCAAATACAGAGTGGGCCAAAATTTAAAACTGAACAAAGTCGAACAAATTAACTTTTAATAGGGACCCAAATAAGTTTTGCAGTGAATATTCAGCAAGCAAGGCTTATATAACTTTATATGACGTGTAAAATCCAGTTTCAAATAATAATATTTCAAAAATATCAATGGCATATCAAACAAGATTTTAATGAAAATGGAATGCCTATTTTCTACTTGCAGCATTCTGAGGTAAACATCAAAATATGTATTTTTTTCCACAGGCTAATAATAAATTTGAAAATAAAATAATAATGAATAAATCAAACATTCAAGCCTTGAAGTAGCAAGAGAATGTTGATCACTGCTCAATTTGCTACACTAATTTGCTATAACACATAACTTAATAGTGCAAAATCAACTTTAAAAAAAAAAACGGAAAATCATCAATGGTATATTAAATACAATCTAAATAAAAAATGTAATGCCTCTTTTCTATTTGCAGACTTCTGCGGAAAATATCAAAATTAACTTTTTCCACAGGCCATTAAATTGAAAATAAAATAACAATTAATAAATCAGCCATTCAGGCCTGACACTGATCTAATGTGATGTGCCCGAGCCAGATACCCGGAGTTAGTGCTGCAAGGGGGTCTGGGTGTTTGTTCCATTGTGTTTAGGTTGTGTTACGGTGCGGATGTTTTCCCGAAATGTGTTTGTCAATCTTGTTTGGTGTGGGTTCACAGTGTGGCGCATATTTGTAACAGTGTTAAAGTAGTTTTTATACGGCCACCCTCGGTGTGACCTGTATGGCTGTTGAAGAACAAGAAAGTGTGATCACATTACGCTTGTACTGGCTTCCTGTGCACTTAAGATGTGACTTTAAGGTTTTACTTCTTACGTATAAAATACTACACGGTCTAGCTCCAGCCTATCTTGCCGATTGTATTGTACCATATGTCCCGGCAAGAAATCTGCGTTCAAAAGACTCCGGCTTATTAGTGATTCCTAGAGCCCCAAAAAAGTCTGCGGGCTATAGAGCGTTTTCCGTTCGGGCTCCAGTACTCTGGAATGCCCTCCCGGTAACAGTTCGAGATGCTACCTCAGTAGAAGCATTTAAGTCTCACCTTAAAACTCATCTGTATACTCTAGCCTTTAAATAGACCTCCTTTTTAGACCAGTTGATCTGCCGCTTTATTTTCTTTTTTCTCCTATGTCCCCCCCTCCCTTGTGGAGGGGGTCCGGTCCGATGACCATGGATGAAGTACTGGCTGTCCAGAGTCGAGACCCAGGATGGACCGCTCGGCTGTATCGGTTGGGGACATCTCTACGCTGCTGATCCTCCTACGCTTGGGATGGTTTCCTGTGGACGGGACTCTCGCTGCTGTCTTGGATCCGCTTTGAACTGAACTCTCACGGCTGTGTTGGAACCACTATGGATTGAACTTTCACAGTATCATGTTAGACCCGCTCGACATCCATTGCTTTCGGTCCCCTAGAGGGGGGGGGGGGGGTTGCCCACATCTGAGGTCCTCTCCAAGGTTTCTCATAGTCAGCATTGTCACTGGCGTCCCACTGAGTGTGAGTTTTCCTTGCCCTTTTGTGGGTTCTTCCGAGGATGTCGTAGTCGTAATGATTTGTGCAGTCCTTTGAGACATTTGTGATTTGGGGCTATATAAATAAACATTGATTGATTGATTGATTGACCAAGTATGCCCTGCATTCACTTGTGTGTGTGCAAAAGCCCGCAAATAATAATGTGACTGGGCCGGAACGCTGTTAGTATGGAGGAAAAGGGGACGTGATGACAGGTTGTATGGAACGCTAAGAGGCACGCCCCCATTATTGTTGTCCGGGTGAAATTTGGGAGAAATTCAGGAGAATGGTTGATTTTCGGGAGGGGCACTGACCGTTGGGAGTCTCCCGGGAAAAATGGGAGGGTTGGCAAGTATGAGTATTATCGGTGAATGCGATGTTACAGCGGCTCTGTCAATGTCTAATACCGGCGGGCCAGCTCTAATGTTAAATTGATATTGCCTCAAGGGCCAAATTGAATTACATGGCGGGCCAGAGTTTGACACCAATACACTAAGCCCTCTGCCACCGTGACGCCCTATATAATCATCCATCCATCCAATTTCTACCGCTTGTCCATCTCAAGAAATACAAACACATGCGGCCTTTAGTACTTTTAACACTAACTATTACTCATCACCACACATGCACACAACAAAAAAGGAGCCTTTTTAATGAAAATGTTTGAGAAATACCGTATTTCCTTGAATTGCCGCCGGGGCGCTAATTAATTTAAAACCTCTTCTCACTCCTGCGCTTACCAAAGGCATGCGGTAAAAGTAAGCATGCGCTAACTAATTTAAAACCTCTCCTCACTCCCGCGCTTACAAAAGGAATGCGGTAAAAGTAAGCATGCGCTAATTATTTTAAAACCTCTTCTCACTCCCGCGCTTACCAAAGGCATGCGGTAAAAGTAAGCATGCGCTAATTAATTTAAAACTTCTCCTCACTACCGCGCTTACAAAAGGAATGCGGTAAAAGTAAGCATGCGCTAATTATTCTAAAACCTCTTCTCACTCCTGCGCTTACCAAAGGCATGCGGTAAAAGTAAGCATGCGCTAATTATTCTAAAACCTCTTCTCACTCCGGCGTTTACCAAAGGCATGCGGTAAAAGTAAGCATGCGCTAATTATTTTAAAACCTCTTCTCACTCCCCCGCTTACCAAAGGCATGTGGTAAAAGTAAGCAAGCGCTAATTAATTTAAAACCTCTTCTCACTCCTGCGCTTACCAAAGGCATGGGGTAAAAGTAAGCATGCGCTAATTATTCTAAAACCTCTTCTCACTCCTGCGCTTACCAAAGGCATGCGGTAAAAGTAAGCATGTGCTAATTATTTTAAAACTTCTTCTCACGCCTGCGCTTACCAAAGGCATGCAGTAAAAGTAAGCATGCGCTAATTAATTTAAAACCTCTTCTCACTCCTGTGTTTACCAAAGGCATGCGGTAAAAGTAAGCATGTGCTAATTATTTTAAAACCTCTTCTCACTCCGGCGTTTACCAAAGGGATGCGGTAAAAGTAAGCATGCGCAAATTATTTTAAAACCTCTTCTCACTCCCGCGCTTACCAAAGGCATGCGGTAAAAGTAAGCATGCTCTAATTATTTTAAAACCTCTCCTCACTCCCGCGCTTACCAAAGGCATGCAGTAAAAGTAAGTATGCGCTAATTATTTTAAAACCTCTTCTCACTCCGGCACTTACCAAAGGCACGCAGTAAAAATTTGAGTGTGATGTAAGCTTGGACCTTAAATCCTACCGAATAGCTCCTAATCTTCTTACCCTTTATGCGATTTCAAATTACCGGTATTGAAATCAGCCTACTCCGTTTTGAAAATGATGACAGGGGAAGTTTCACTCCTGACGTCACGAGTTTGACCAGGCGGTAAAAGTAAGCATGCGCTAATTATTTTAAAACCTCTTCTCACTCCCGCGCTTACCAAAGGCATGCGGTAAAAGTAAGCATGCGCTAATTATTTAGGGAAGCGAGTTTGACCCGGCAGTAATTCAAGGCAGGCGCATACTATATGCCCTGCGGCAATTCAAGGAAATACGGTAACTATAAATCATGTGGAATAGATTGAAAAAACAACACTTCTTAAAGGGGAACATTATCACCAGACCTATGTAAGCGTCAATATATACCTTGATGTTGCAGAAAAAAGACCATGTATTTTTTTAACCGATTTCCGAACTCTAAATGGGTGAATTCTGGCAAATTAAACGCCTTTCTGTTTATCGGTCTTTTCCGATGACGTCAGAACGTGACGTCACCGAGGTAACACACCCGCCATTTTCATTTTCAACACATTACAAACACCGGGTCTCAGCTCTGTTATTTTCCGTTTTTTCGACTATTTTTTGGAACCTTGGAGACATTATGCCTCGTCGGTGTGTTGTCGGAGGGTGTAACAACACTAACAGGGAGGGATTCAAGTTGCACCACTGGCAAGAAATCTGCCGCCAGACCCCCATTGAATGTACCAGAGTGTCTGCACATTTGACCGGCGATGCTAAGACAGACATGGCACAGAGATGTATGGATAACCTGCAGATGCATTTGCAACAATTAAGTCAACTAAATCACAAAGGTGAGTTTTGTTGATGTTGTTGACTTATGTGCTAATCAGACATATTTGGTGACGGCATGACTGCCAGCTAATCGATGCTAACATGCTACGCTAATCGATGCTAACATGCTATTTACGCTAGCTATAACTAGATAGCCACATTTAATGCGAAACAAACACTTACCTATCGACGGATTTAAGTTGCTCCAGTGTCACAAGATGCGAAAGTCCTGATCGTTTGGTCCGCACATTTTACCGGCGATGCTAATAAGGCAGCCATGCTATGGGCCACTTCATTAGGTACACCCATGCTATGGCCGAATAGCGTCAATAGCTATTCGCTCAATAGCTTCAGTTTCGTCTTCATTTTCGTTTCTGCTATCTGCCTCCATACTCCGACCATCTGTTTCAATACATGCGTAATCTGTTGAATCGCTTAAGCCGCTGAAATCCGAGTCTGAATCCGAGCTAATGTCGCTATATCTTGCTGTGGTAACCGCCATGTTGTTTGTATTGGCAGCACTGTATGACGTCACAGGGAAATGGACAGTCGCATCGCAAATAGCGAAAATCAAGAACTTTACAGCTTTTTTAAAGGGGAACATTATCAGCAGACCTATGTAAGCGTCAATAAATACCTTGATGGTGCAGAAAAAAGACCATTTATTTTTTTAACCGATTTCCGAACTCTAAATGGGTGAATTTTGGCGAATTAAACGTTTTTCTGTTTATCGCGCTGGAGGCGATGACGTCAGAATGTGACATCGCCGAGGTAACACACCCGCCATTTTCATTTTCAACACATTACAAACACCGGGTCTCAGCTCTGTTATTTTCCATTTTTTTTTACTATTTTTTGGAACCTTGGAGACATCATGCCTCGACGGTGTGTTGTCGGAGGGTGTAACAACACTAACAGGGAGGGATTCAAGTTGCAACACTGGCCCGAAGATGCCAAAGTGTCTGCCGCCAGACCCCCATTGAATGTGCCAGAGTGTCTCCACATTTTACCGGCGATGCTAAGACAGACATGGCACAGAGATGTATGGATAACCCGCAGATGCATTTGCAACGATAAATTCAACGCAATCACAAAGGTGAGTTTTGTTGATGTTGACTGCCAGCTAATCGATGCTAACATGCTACGCTAATCGATGCTAACATGCTATATACCGGCGGTGCTAAAGCAGACATGGCACAGAGATGTATGGATAACCTGTAGATGCATTTGCAACTATATTACGTTTCCTTCCACCCACATTTAATGCGAAACAAACACTTACCAATCGACGGATTTAAGTTGCTCCAGTGTCAAAAGATGCGAAAGACCTGATCGTTTGGTCCGCACATTTTACCGCCGATGCTAACGCAGCTATTCGGCCATGCTATGGCTATGAATAACGTCAATAGCTTCAGTTTCTTCTTCAATATTTTCATACTCCAACCACCTGTTTCAATACATGCGTAATCTGTTGAATCGCTTAAACCGCTGAAATCCGAGTTTGAATCCGAGCTAATGTCACTATATCTTGCTGTGGTATTCCCATTGTTTGCTTACATTGGCAGCTGTGTGTGACGTCACAGGGAAATGGCCAGTGGTTTCGAAGATAGCAAAAATAAGGCACTTTAAAGCTTTATTTAGGGATATTCCGAGACCGGTAAAATTTTGAAAAAAACTTCAAAAAATACAACAAGCCACTGGGAACTGATTTTTATTGTTTTTAACCCTTTTGAAATTGTGATAATTTTCCCCTTTAAAGGGTCAAGAGCAGGGGTGTCAAACGTACGGCCCGCGGGCCGGATCAGGCCCGTGAACAGGTTTTATCCGGCCCGCAGGATGAGATTGCTAAGCATAAAAATGAGCCACAATTTTGGAAACTGCTGTTCTAAATGTGTCCTCTAGATGTCACAATAGCAATCCTTTGACACGTACCTGGGGATAGGTTGATTGGCAACACTAAATGGGCCCCTAGTGGGTGGTGTAGCTCGGTTGGTAGAGTGGCCGTGCCAGCAACTTGAGGGTTGCAGGTTCGATTCCCGCTTCCGCCAACCTAGTCGCTGCCGTTGTGTCCTTGGGCAAGACACTTTACCCACCTGCTCCCAGTGCCACCCACACTGGTTTAAATGTAACTTAGATATTGGGTTTCACTATGTAAACCGCTTTGAGTCACTAGAGAAAAAGTGCTATATAAATATAATTCACTTCACTTCACTAGTGTGTGAATGTGAGTGTGAATGTTGTCTGTCTATCTGTGTTGGCCCTGCGATGAGGTGGCGACTTGTCCAGGGTGTACCCCGCCTTCCGCCCGATTGTAGCTGAAATAGGCGCCAGCGACCCCGAAAGGGAATAAGCGGTAGAAAATGGATGGATGGATGGATGTATATTTGCAGATTTAAATGTAACTTAGATATTGGGTTTCACTATGTAAAGCGCTTTGAGTCAGTAGAGAAAAAGCGCTATATAAATATAATTCACTTCACTTCACTAGTGTGTGAATGTGAGTGTGAATGTTGTCTGTCTATCTGTGTTGGCCCTGCGATGAGGTGGCGACTTGTCCAGGGTGTACCCCGCCTTCCGCCCGATTGTAGCTAAGATAGGCGCCAGCGCCCCCCGCTTCCCCGAAAGGGAATAAGCGGTAGAAAATGGATGGATGGATGGATGTATATTTGCAGATTAGTGAAGTGAATTATATTTATATAGCGCTTTTCTCAAGTGACTCAAAGCGCTTTACATAGTGAAACCCAATATCTAAGTTACATTTAAACCAGTGTGGGTGGCACTGGGAGCAGGTGGGTAAAGTGTCTTGCCCAAGGACACAACGGCAGTAACTAGGATGGCACAAGCGGGAATCGAACCTGCAACCCTCAAGTTGCTGGCACGGCCGCTCTACCAACCGAGCTATTATGCAACATATGTAAAAACAACAAAAAAACATGTTAGTGCACCAGTCGAGGAAAATGAGCAAACTACATAAATAACATCCTGTAATTTGACTTTCATCTTGATAGATTGAAAATTAACACCAATGAGTTGACGGGGACGGCGTGGCGGAGGTTGGGAGAGTGCCCGTGTCCAGCAACCTGAGGGTTCCTGGTTCAATCCCCACCTTCTACCAACCTCGTCATGTCTGTTGTGTCCTCGAGCAAGACAGTTCACCCTTGCTCCTGATGGTTCGTGGTTAGCGCCTTGCATGGCAGCTCCCTCCATCAGTGTGTGAATGGGTAAATGTGGAAATAGTGTCAAAGCGCTTTGAGTACCTTGAAGGTAGAAAAGCGCTATACAAGTACAACCCATTTATCATTTATCATTTACGGATGAACATTATCAAATCATTTATTCAGAAAGTATAAATAACGACAAATAAAGATAGAATACTATTAACCACAACATGTAAGTGTAAAATTAGGGATGCACCGATTAATCGGTAACGAATATGGCAAAAAAAGCCACATTCGGCCTCCGGTGGAATGAGTTAAAAACAAGGCCGAATAGTGGCGTGTGACGCAATTTTTTGACGCAGTGACGCAATCAACCAACGTGCAGTGACGTTGGGATATGTTGTGTACCTGTATAAGTGTATGAGGTTACAAGCACACACTTATTGAGATTTAGTGGGGCCTCTGTTTACATTATTAGCCTGTTGTGTAGGCTACCTGTATAAGTGTATGAGGTTACAAGCACACACTTAATTGAGATTTACATGAGCCTTCTGTTTACATTATTAGCATATCTACTGCGGCTAAGCAGACTTTTGCTAAAAGGACAATAATTCATTTGTTGTGGGTTTATCCACTTTAATGCACTTTATTTTTTGGGGGAATGCATGTTTTGTTTGAAGGCTAAAATAAATGAAAAACTTTGTGCTTTTTTTAAAAAGCAAAAGCTACTGGAATATTAAAAAAATGTCAATATTCAATACAAAATGTATTTGAAAAACATGTCTAAATATTTATTCTAGGCTATTTACGCAATATTAAAAAAATTGTGAAAAACTGCATTCATTATTCGGTATTCGGCCTTCGGCCAAGCGTTTAAATTTTATTCGGCTTCGGCCACAAATTTTCATTTCGGTGCATAGCTCGGTTGGTAGAGTGGCCGTGCCAGCAACTTGAGGGTCGCAGGTTCGATTCCCACTTGTGCCATCCTAGTTACTGCCGTTGTGTCCTTGGGCAAGACACTTTACCCACCTGCTCCCAGTGCCACCCACACTGCTTTAAATGTAACTTAGATATTGGGTGTCACTATGTAAAGCGCTTTGAGTCACTTGAGAAAAAGCACTATATAAATATAATTCACTTCACTTCACATCCCTATGTAAAATTAAAAAAAAAAAATCAACATTATGATTTGAACATTTTCAGAATCTGCTCGTTCTATTTCTAAACAAAGAAAACAATCGGAAGTTGTCTTTATTTTTAAGTTATCGTGTCGTGGTTTTTACCAGTCCGGCCCTCTTGGGAATAGATTTTTCTCCATCTAAAATGACTTTGACACCCCTGGTCCAGATGCTCCTAATGTGCTCCAGTTTCATTAGCAAAAAAAAATAAAATGACATTTTTATGATAGTTTTAGCGAAAATCAAAGAAAAACAACTCACCAGATGTGATGATACTATTCCCCCATGCAGCTCTAAGTCCTCCTCGACGTTATCTACCTCCTCTGTGAGCCGTGTTCCTCCCCTAAACAGCAGACTATGTGCTCCTATATGAATATTAGTCCTGCGGCAAAGTGGGAGCTGTGATCTTCCACAAGTATCGTTGTTCTGTGAGTGTAAGTGGAACTCTGCACTGCTCCCACTCTGCTGGGCGGGGCTTCAGATCCCCTTCCTAAAGTCCAGCCTTCCGTGCGAGGATGATTCTGTCACGTCCAAACTGAGGGCCACGCACTGATAAATCAAAACATGCGGGGGCCGTTTGGGTCAGTTTCATCCACAGAACTAATAAAATACATATAGATTTTTTTTTTCAACCTTTAGGTTTTACCTCAACTTTGATCCCCGCGACCCAGAAGTCACAAAAATGTTAAAGATAAGTCATATTATTTTTATTAACTTAATTTTTTTAATCTCTAGATCAGGGGTCACCAACCTTTTTGAAACCAAGAGTTACTTCTTGGGTACTGATTAATGCGAAGGGCTACCAGTTTGATACACACTTAAAAAAATTGCCAGAAATAGCCAATTTGCTCAATTTACCTTTAATAAATAAATCCATATATATAAAAGAATGGGTATTTCCGTCTGTCATTCCGTTGCACATTTTTTTTTCCTTTTACGGAAGGTTTTTTGTAGGGAATAAATGATGAAAAAAACACTTAATTGATCGGTTTAAAAAAATGAAAACAAAATTTTGAAACATCTGCGATGAGGTGGCGACTTGTCCAGGATGTACCCCGCCTTCCGCTCGGTTGTAATACAAAAACAAATGACTAGAACAAAGGCTGTAAACTAAAACCGTGAAACAAAAACACTTGCACTGGGGCATGAATAACAAACCAAAAACTTGCACTGAGGCATAAATACAAACATGGCGTGGTCAAAAACAAACAGCAAGGCATGAAGGAAGGTAGGTAGTTAGGTAAAGTTGCCAGGACGAAGACAGAAACAGAATGGCTTAAATAATGACTGTGATAATGATTAGCAGGTGTGAGAACTGAGGACTTGAGGGCAAGGTGAAAATCAATGAGTTGGCATGGAGACGAAAACAAACCAGGAAGTGCAAAAACAGAACTGAGTGTCCAAAAAACAAAACATAACACGACCAAACATGGCAAAAACAAAACATAATCCAGAGGCGTGACAATATTTACATCCAACACAATTTCCCAGCTCATATGGAAATGGGGTTTGTACAATTTTATAAAAGGGAAATGACGGAGGTGTAGTAGAAACACTAACCTAATAACCGATTTCTGTCATTAAAGTGGAGTGGAAATGATTCATCGGTGACACCTAGTGGCCGCCATAATTCATGAAGTAAATTGGACGATGCGGACACGTTTGTTGCTGGATACTTTTTTAATACACTTCTGACTTGAAGACGTTGTATGTGTGAGTAATAACAAACTGCAATTATTTGATTGCCAGAAATAGCCAATTTTCTCAATTTACCTTTAATAAATAAATCCATATATATATATATATATATATATATATATATATATAATAAAATTAGTATTTCTGTCTGTCATTCCGTCGTACATTTTTTTTCCTTTTTTGGAAGGTTTTTTGTAGAGAATAAATGTTAATTGAACGGTTTAAAAGAGGGTAAAACACGGAAAAAAATCAAAATTAAATTTTGAAACATAGTTTATCTTCAATTTCGACTCTTTAAAATTCAAAAAAAGAAGAGAAAAACTAGCTAATTCGAATCTTTTTGAAAAAATTTAAAAAATAATTTATGGAACATCATTACTAATTTTTTCCTGATAAAGATTAATTTTGGAATGTTGATGACATGTTTTAAATAGGTTAAAATCCAATCTGCACTTTGTTAGAATATATAACAAATTGGACCAAGCTATATTTCTAACAAAGACAAATCATTATTTCTTCTAGATTTTCCAGAACAAAAATGTTAAAAGAAATTCAAAAGACTTTGAAATAAGATTTGAATTTGATTCTACAGATTTTCTAGATTTGCCAGAATAACTTTTTGGAATTTTAACCAAAATAAGTTTGAAAAAATATTTTACAAATACTTTTCGTCAAAAAAACAGAAGCTAAAATGAAGAATTAAATTAAAATGTATTTATTCTTTACAATAAAAAAATTTTTTTTTACTTGAACATTGATTTAAAATGTCAGCAAAGAAGAGGAAGGAATTTAAAAGGTAAAAATTTACATGTGTTTAAAAATCCTAAAATCATTTTTAAGGTTGTATTTTTTCTCTAAAATTGTCTTTCTGAAAGTTATAAGAAGCAAAGTAAAAAAATAAATGAATTTATTTAAACAAGTGAAGACCAAGTCTTTAAAATATTTTCTTGGATTTTCAAATTCTATTTGAGTTTTGTCTCTCTTAGAATTGAAAATGTCGAGCAAAGCGAGACCAGCTAGCTAGTAAATAAATAAAATTTAAAAAATAGAGGCAGCTCACTGGTAAGTGCTGCTATTTGAGCTATTTTTAGAACAGGCCAGCGGGCGACTCATCTGGTCCTTACGGGCGACCTGGTGCCCGCGGGCACCGCGTTGGTGACCCCTGGTCTACGTGCACAGACACTTAACAAGTACATGTCCTCCAATAAACACCAAACTTTAGTCTTTTCTCTTTATTTCAGTCTTTCACAGAACGTAAACCTTGCTAGGCTATAGTTTACTAAGAGCTAGCAGCTACACAACCGCTAAGCACACGATAGCACAACAGGTAGACATACTGTACATAAGAAGTGTCCTTAAGTCGGGGAATATGCTTGATCAGTATCATGCACGCTTTAATCACTTACAGTATTAACACTTTTTAGGGCGCAACAACAACAAGAAGAAACAGACCATAAACTTTCTTGGACTTGCAACTTCTTGTCATACTTGCAGAAATGTGACGTATAATCAGCTCATATTTGAATGTTGCAATAAAAATCATTAAAAAGAACATTTAGTATCACTCATAATTGGTACCGGTACCCACTCCATGCAGGTACCGTATGTGTGGAAATGTGACCGCTACCCAAGCCCGCTGTCCAGCAATAAACAATGTGGAGGTGTACCTAATATTGTGGCCAGGAGAGAAGTCAGTTTGTGTCCCAAACAGCAGACGGGATTTCATTCTCTCTTGTTGCCTCATTTCCAGAACATTCTTACATCTGAAGTTCCTTTTAAGGGAAGTCTGGAGACTTTTTGGCATCCGAGCATTTTGTCTTCTTTTTGCTGCTTTTCTCATGTCGTCCTGACTGACTACTTGGCTCAGAGAGATCTCAGACCTCCTCCTCATCTTTCTTCTCTCCTCTTTCTTCCCTCCTTATTTATTCTCGCCTACTTTCTTCTGTCATCTTACTTCTCTCCTTCTTTCTTCTCTCCTCTTTTTCCCTCCTTCTTTCTTCTCTCCTCTGTCTTCTTTCCTCTTTCTTTTCTTCTCTCCTTCTTTCTTCTCGCCTGTCTCTTCTCTCTTCCTTTCTTTTCTGTCCTCCTTTCTTCTTTCATCTTTCTTTTCTGTCCTCTTTCTTCTCTCATCTTTCTTCTCTCATTCTTTCTTCTCTCATCTTTTTTCTCTCCTTTCTTCCCTCCTTTTTCTTCTCTCCTTCTTTTCTGTCCTCCTTTATTCTGTCATCTTTCTCCTCTCCTCTTTCTTTTCTCCTTCTTTCTTTTCTGTCCGCCTTCATTCTGTCATCTTTATTCTCTCCTTCTTTCTTCCCTCCTATTTCTTCTCTCCTTCTTTCTTTTCTGTCTTCCTTTATGCTGTCATTTTTCTTCTCTCCTCTTTCTTCTGTCATCCTTTCTCTCCTCTTTCTTCTCTCCTCTTTCTTTTCTGTCCTCCTCTCTTCTGTCCACTTTCTTCTCTCCTTCTTTCTTCTCTCCTTCTTTCTTCCCTCATTCTTTATTCTCTCCTCTTTCTTCTGTCATCTTTCTTCTCTCCTTCTTTCTTCTCTCCTCTTTTTCCCTCCTTCTTTCTTCTCTCCTCTGTCTTCTTTCCTCTTTCTTTTCTTCTGTCCTTCTTTCTTCTCGCCTGTGCCTTCTCTCTTCCTTTCTTTTCTGTCCTCTTTTCTTCTGTCATCTTTCTTTTCTGTCCTCTTTCTTCTCTCCTTCTTTCTTCACTCCTCTTTTTCCCTCTTTCTTTCTTCTCTCCTCTGTCTTCTTTCCTCTTTCTTTTCTTCTCTCTTTCTTTCTTCTCACCTGTCTCTTCTCTCTTCCTTTCTTTTCTGTCCTCCTTTCATCTTTCATCTTTCTTTTCTGTCCTCTTTCTTCTCTCCTCTTTTTTCCCTCTTTCTTTCTGCTCTCCTTCTTTTCTGTCCTCCTTTATTCTGTCATCTTTCTCCTCCTTTATTCTGTCATCTTTCTTCTCTCCTCTTTCTTTTCTACTTCTTTCTTCTCTTCTCTTCTCTCCTTCTTTTCTGTCCTCTCTTCTCTCCTCTTTCTTCTCTCCTCTTTCTTTTCTCCTTCTTTCTTTTGTGTCCTCCTTTATTCTGTCATCTTTCTTTTCTGTCCTCTTTCTTCTCTCCTTCTTTCTTCACTCCTCTTTTTCCCTCTTTCTTTCTTCTCTCCTCTGTCTTCTTTCCTCTTTCTTTTCTTCTCTCTTTCTTTCTTCTCACCTGTCTCTTCTCTCTTCCTTTCTTTTCTGTCCTCCTTTCATCTTTCATCTTTCTTTTCTGTCCTCTTTCTTCTCTCCTCTTTTTTCCCTCTTTCTTTCTGCTCTCCTTCTTTTCTGTCCTCCTTTATTCTGTCATCTTTCTCCTCCTTTATTCTGTCATCTTTCTTCTCTCCTCTTTCTTTTCTACTTCTTTCTTCTCTTCTCTTCTCTCCTTCTTTTCTGTCCTCTCTTCTCTCCTCTTTCTTCTCTCCTCTTTCTTTTCTCCTTCTTTCTTTTGTGTCCTCCTTTATTCTGTCATCTTTCTTTTCTGTCCTCTTTCTTCTCTCCTTCTTTCTTCACTCCTCTTTTTCCCTCTTTCTTTCTTCTCTCCTCTGTCTTCTTTCCTCTTTCTTTTCTTCTCTCTTTCTTTCTTCTCACCTGTCCCTTCTCTCTTCCTTTCTTTTCTGTCCTCCTTTCATATTTCATCTTTCTTTTCTGTCCTCTTTCTTCTCTCCTCTTTTTTCCCTCTTTCTTTCTGCTCTCCTTCTTTTCTGTCCTCCTTTATTCTGTCATCTTTCTCCTCCTTTATTCTGTCATCTTTCTTCTCTCCTCTTTCTTTTCTACTTCTTTCTTCTCTTCTCTTCTCTCCTTCTTTTCTGTCCTCTCTTCTCTCCTCTTTCTTCTCTCCTCTTTCTTTTCTCCTTCTTTCTTTTGTGTCCTCCTTTATTCTGTCATCTTTCTTTTCTGTCCTCTTTCTTCTCTCCTTCTTTCTTCACTCCTCTTTTTCCCTCTTTCTTTCTTCTCTCCTCTGTCTTCTTTCCTCTTTCTTTTCTTCTCTCTTTCTTTCTTCTCACCTGTCTCTTCTCTCTTCCTTTCTTTTCTGTCCTCCTTTCATCTTTCATCTTTCTTTTCTGTCCTCTTTCTTCTCTCCTCTTTTTTCCCTCTTTCTTTCTGCTCTCCTTCTTTTCTGTCCTCCTTTATTCTGTCATCTTTCTCCTCCTTTATTCTGTCATCTTTCTTCTCTCCTCTTTCTTTTCTACTTCTTTCTTCTCTTCTCTTCTCTCCTTCTTTTCTGTCCTCTCTTCTCTCCTCTTTCTTCTCTCCTCTTTCTTTTCTCCTTCTTTCTTTTGTGTCCTCCTTTATTCTGTCATCTTTATTCTCTCCTTCTTTCTTCCCTCCTATTTCTTCTCTCCTTCTTTCTTTTCTGTCCTCCTTTATGCTGTCATTTTTCTTCTCTCTTTCTTATCTCCTCTTTCTTCTCTCTTTCTTTTCTGTCATCCTTTCTTCTGTCAACTTTCTTCTCTCCTTCTTTCCTCTCGCCTGTCTCTTCTCTCTTCCTTTCTTTTCTGTCCTTCTTTATTCCCTCATCTTTCTTCTCTCATTCTTTCTTCTCTCGTCTTTCTTCTCTCCTCTCCTCATTTCTTTTCTGTCCTCCTTAATTCTGTCATCTTCTCTCCTCTTTCTTCTCTCCTCTTTCTTCTCTCCTCCTTTATTTTCTGTCCTCCTTTATTCTGGCATCTTTCTTCTCTCCTCTTTCTTCTATAATTTTTCTTCTCTCCTCTTTCTTCTCTCCTCCTTTCTTTTGTCCTTTTTCTTCCGTCATCTTTCTTCTGTCTCCTTTCTTCCGTCATCCTTTCTTCTGTCCTTTTTCTTCTGTCTTCTTTCTTCTGTCTCCTTTCTTCTGTCATCCTTTCCTCTCTCCTTTTTCTTCTGTCATCTTACAGACCTCTGTCATCATTTTAAGTGGGAGAACTTGCACAATTGGTGGCTGACTAAATACTTTTTTGCCCCACTGTATGTATGTATGTATGTATATATATATATGTATATATATATATATACTGTATATATATATATATATATATATATATATATATATATATATATATATATATATACATAAATGGGTATTTCTGTCTGTCATTCCGTCGTACATTTTTTTTCCTTTTACGGAACGTTTTTTGTAGAGAATAAATGATGAAAAAACACTTAATTGTACGGTTTAAAAGAGGAGAAAACAGGAAAAAAATGAAAATGAAATTTTGAAACATAGTTTATCTTCAATTTCGACTCGTTAAAATTCCAAATTCAACCGAAAAAAAGAAGAGAAAAACTAGCTAATTCGAGTCTTTTGGAAAAAAAATTAAAAATAATTTATGGAACATCATTAGTAATTTTTCCTGATTAAGATTCATTTTAAAATTTTGATGACATGTTTTAAATAGGTTAAAATCCAATCTGCATTTTGTTAGAATATATAACAAATTGGACCAAGCTATATTTCTAACAAAGACAAATCATTATTTCTTCTAGATTTTCCAGGACAAAAATTAAAAAAAAAATTCAAAAGACTTTGAAATAAGATGTAAATCTGATTCTAAAGATTTTCTAGATTAGCTAGAATCATTTTTTTGAATTTGAATCATATATGGTTTGTAGAAATATTTCACAAATATTCTTCGTGGAAAAAACAGAAGCTAAAATGAAGAAATAAATTAAAATGTATTTGTTCTTCTTTACAATAAAAAAAATAAATTTACTTGAACATTGATTTTAATTGTCAGAAAAGAAGAGGAACGAATTTAAAAGGTAAAAAGGTATATGTGTTTAAAAATAATTTTTAAGGTTGTATTTTTTCTCTAAAATTGTCTTTCTGAAAGTTATAAGAAGCAAATAAAAAAAAAGAATTTATTTAAACAAATGAAGACTCTATTTGAGTTTTGTCTCTCTTAGAATTAAAAATGTCGAGCAAAGCGAGACCAGCTTGCTAGTAACTAAAAAAAATAAAAATAAAAATAGAGGCAGCTCACTGGTAAGTGCTGCTATTTGAGCTATTTTTAGAACAGGCCAGCGGGCGACTCATCTGGTCCTTACGGGCGACCTGGTGCCCGCGGGCACCATGTTTGTGAACCCTGCATTACACTACACTATGTTTGGCTTTGTTGCTTGCAGTATTTTAATTCCAGACTGGAAGTATAAGTGCGATTTAAGGTTGCCGGAGTGGGATTGGGAGGTGAAAGTAGCAAACAGTGTTCCTTTCAGTGTCCTGGCCCGTCTTTGATGATGTCAAGTCTGGCCTTCCTACCTGGACTAACATCAACGACCCTCACACGTGTTGACTTTACTAACGGCTGGGGCAGCCACAGATGCTCTGACAGGCCATTTGTGACCACTGCACCACCGTCACACAGGCCCTGGCTGTCCTGTGTGTGTGTGTGTGTGTGTGTGTGTGTGTGTGTGTGTGTGTGTGTGTGTGTGTGTGTGTGTGTGTGTGTGTGTGTGTGTGTGTGTGTGTGTGTGTGTGTGTGTGTGTGTGTGTGTGTGTGTGCGTGTGCGTGTGCGTGTGCGTGCGTGCGTGTGTTGTTGTTCACACACACACACACACACACACACACACGGCCGAGAGGTTTACTTCTGCGGTGGTGGAAAGCGGAAATGTAGCTACATGATTGGTAAATTGTGAGAAAAAATGTGTGTGTTGTGTGTGCATGTGTGTGTGCACATGTGAGTCATGTCGCTGTGACGCGGTCAGTGGAATGAGTTGGACGTTGAGGAATGTGAAATGGAACAATGGAGGAGATGGAAAAGGAATAAGAGCCTAAATGGACGCCACTCCATTTCCCAACACCGCCGCCAACGTCCCACCGCCTGCGACACGGGTGTGCAAAGTGCCGTTCGGGGGTCATTTGCAGACTGTTGTTAATTTTTTTTAACATTCTACAAATACTTTTAAATAAAAAAAACATGATTGGCAACACTAAATTGGCCCTAGTGTGTGAATGTGAGTGTGAATATTGTCTGTCTATCTGTGTTGGCCCTGCGATGAGGTGGCGACTTGTCCAGGGTGTACCCCGCCTTCCGCCCGATTGTAGCTGAGATAGGCGCCAGCGCCCCCCGCGACCCCGAAAGGGAATAAGCGGTAGAAAATGGATGGATGGATGGAAGATAAAGAGCAAAGAGGAGGAATGTAAGGAAAAAAAGTTGCAATGTTGACTCTAATAACATAAATGGATGAAGTGGCTGCAATATAAAGACAATATAACATCCATCCATAAATCTGCATGCATATGCACAACTGCAACATATTTATCTGTACAGTAATCTATTTATTCATATCTGCACCTTGTTGCTCTTTTATCCTGCACTCCCATGAGCTAATTTGACATTTTGTTCTTATCTGTACTGTAAAGTTCACATTTGAATGACAATAAAAGGAAGTCTAAGTCTAAAGCTGCCGTTGCTCAAAAAAAAAATAATGCATCAAAATCAATGTTATGAATTATTGACCTGTTTAAGGCTCCGAATTACTTCACATCAAATATTACAATTTGGGATTTTTTGGGGTGGGAAAATATTGAAGATTTTGTCAGAGAAAATAAAGTTTTCTTTGACAAAAAGAGGAAAAAAGCTAACAAAAAACATGAAAAAAAAATCTTATAATGCATATATCTAAAGTTGATCGAGAAGCTTAAGCATTAAATGTAAAAAAAAATTTAAAAAAAAAAAAAATATATATATATATATATATATATATATATATACATACACATACAAAGTAGTTGGGAAAGGGCATGTTCACCACTGTGTTACATCACCTTTTCTTTTAACAACACTCAATAAACGTTTGGGAACTGAGGAAACTAATTGTTGAAGCTTTAAAAGTGGAATTCTTTCCCATTCTTGTTTTATGTAGAGCTTCAGTCGTTCAACAGTCCGGGGTCTCTGCTGTCGTATTTTACGCTTCACAATGCGCTACACATTTACCATGGGAGACAGGTCTGGACTGCAGGCGGGCCAGAAAAGTACCCGCATTCTTTTTTTTATGAAGCCACGCTGTTGTAACACGTGCTGAATGTGGCTTGGCATTGTCTTGCTGAAATAAGCAGGGGCGTCCATGATAGCATTGCTTGGATGACAACATATGTTGCTCCAAAACCTGTATGGACCATTCAGCATTAATGGTGCCTTCACAGATGTGTAAGTTACCCATGCCTTGGGCACTAATGCACCCCCATACCTTCATAGATGCTGGCATTTGAAATTTGCGCCTATAACAATCCGAATGGTTATTTTCCTCTTTGTTCTGGAGGACAGCAGGTCCTCTGTTTCCAAATATAATTAGAAATGTGGACTCGTCAGACCATAGAACACTTTTCCACTTTGCATCAGTCCATCAGAGATGATCTTGGGCCTGGATGTTGTTGATAAATTGCTTTCACCTTGCATAGTAGAGCTTTAACTTGCACTTACAGATGTAACAACAAACTGTATTTAGTGACAGTGGTTTTCTGAAGTGTTCCTGACCCCTTGTGGTGATATCCTTTAGAGGTTGATGTCGGTTTTTGAAACAGTCCTGTCCGAAGGATCGAAGGTCACGGTCATTCAATGTTGGTTTCCGGCCATGCCGCTTACGTGGAGTGATTTCTCCAGATTCTCTGAACCTTTTGATGATATTATGGACTGTAGATGTTGAAATCCTTTAATTTCTTGCAATTACACTTAGAGAAACGTTGTTCTTAAACTGTTTGATTATTTGCTCACGCAGTTGTGGACAAAGGGGTGTACCTCACCCCATCTTTTCTTGTGAAAGACTGAGCATTTTTTGGGAAGTTGCTTTTATACCCAATCATGGCACCCACCTGTTCCCAATTAGCCTGCACACCTGTGGGATGTTCCATATAAGTGTTTGATGAGCATTCCTCAACTTTATCAGTATTTATTGCCACCTTTCCCAACTTCTTTGTCACGTGTTGCTGGCATCAAATTCTAAAGTTAATGATTATTTGCAAAAAAAAAAATGTTTATCAGTTTGAACATCAAATATGTTGTCTTTGTAGCATATTTAACTGAATATGGGTTGTAAAGGATTTGCAAATCATTGTATTCTGTTTATATATATATATATATATATATATATATATATATATATATGTGTTTATATTTATATGTATATATATATTTATATATATGTATATATATATTTATATATATGTATATATATATTTATTTATTTACTTTTAATTAATGTAATTATA
>NC_084632.1:8242631-8295131 GCF_033978795.1 Nerophis ophidion
TTTGGTTTGTTATTCATGCCCCAGTGCAAGTGTTTTTGTTTCACGGTTTTAGTTTACAGCCTTTGTTCTAGTCATTTGTTTTTGTATTACAATCGAGCGGAAGGCGGGGTGGATACTGGACAAGTCGCCACCTCATCGCAGATGTTTCGAAATTTTATTTTCATTTTTTTCGAGTTTTCTCCTCTTTTAAACCGATCAATTAAGTGTTTTTTACATCATTTATTCTCTACCAAAAAACCTTCCGTAAAAGAATGGAATGACAGACAGAAATACCCATTTTTTGTATATGTAGATTTATTTATTAAAGGTAAATTGAGCAAATTGGCTATTTCTGGCAATTTTTTTAAGTGTGTATCAAACTGGTAGCCCTTCGCATTAATCAGTACCCAAGAAGTAGCTCTTGGTTTCAAAAAGGTTGGTGACCCCTGGTCTAGGTCTTGGGAAAATATTGCTGCCCCCACGTCAACACTTGCTTCATGCCAGGAAACATCCAACCTCCAACCTTACGTAGCTCACAAAAATACTTCTGTCCTCCTCTCCTCTCCTTCTCCTTCTTTCTGAGCTCCGTGTGTCATGTTGGTCCATCCTCCCCTTCATGTGCAGCTGTGTTGGCTTACAAGTGGTCCCTTTTTTTTTTTTTTTTTCAAAGGTCTCAAGTCTGTCCAGCAGAATTCTATTTTAGACGGCGTGTGTGAAAGGATGAAAGCCGAGCAGAAACGTGAGCGCCAAAAATGTTGTGGCCGACACAAGCGGGCGTCTGTTGGTGGGATTCGAACCCGCGCATGAATTAGGCCACTAAGTGGTGTCGTTAAGTGAGTGACGCTCGCACACTCGGGCCTTTCACACACACACACACACACACACCATGCACAAGCACAGGTCTGTTTGGGCCCCCCCCCCCCCCCCCCCCACCCCACCCCCTCCCCCATCCTGGATATTATGTGACCCGTGTGATTTTACGTCACTCTTCAACGGTCACTCGGCTTCCAAACGTTTGAGTCCCGTAAAATCTTTGGACGATTTTAACACTTTGCCTTTGTATGCTTGTACAAAAAAAAAGAAAGACAAAAAAACAAAACAAAAACAGGCTTCACCACACATCTTAAAACAAAGCCTACTTACAGGTTGACAAATAGGACATAAACCAAACAGACAAACAAAAGTATATTAAACTTTTTAACACTTTTATAAGTGGGACCCCTTTGGATCCTCAAAAACTTTAGTGGGACTTTTTTATGATTATTATTTTTTTTAATAATAACGAATTCAAATCAAAGTTATGAATGATTAGCCTATGGATGTGTATCAATCAATCAATCAATGTTTACTTATATAGCCCTAAATCACTAGTGTCTCAAAGGGCTGCACAAACCACTACGACATCCTCGGTAGGCCCACATAAGGGCAAGGAAAACTCACACCCAGTGGGACGTCGGTGACAATGATGACTATGAGAACCTTGGAGAGGAGGAAAGCAATGGATGTCGAGCGGGTCTAACATAATACTGTGAAAGTTCAGTCCATAATGGATCCAACACAGTCGCGAGAGTCCAGTCCAAAGCGGATCCAACACAGCAGCGAGAGTCCCGTTCATAGCGGAGCCAGCAGGGAACCATCCCAAGCGGAGGCGGATCAGCAGTGCAGAGATGTCCCCAGCCGATACACAGGCAAGCAGTACATGGCCACCGGATCGGACCGGACCCCCTCCACAAGGGAGAGTGGGACATCGGAGAAAAAGAAAACAAACGGCAGATCAACTGGTCTAAAAAGGGAGTCTATTTAAAGGCTAGAGTATACAAATGAGTTTTAAGGTGAGACTTAAATGCGTCTACTGAGTGTAAAGAGTACTGAGGTGAATCCATCATATCCATCATGAGTTTAAACACTTACCGTATTTCCATGAATTGCCGCCGGGGCACAAATTAATTTAAAACCTCTTCTCGCTTACCAAAGGCATGCGGTAAAAATAAGCATGCGCTAATTATTTTACGACCTCTTCTCACTCCGGCAGTAAAAAAATTGAGTGTGATGTAAGGATACCATCATGAAAAGCACATTTAAAAAAAATAAGGTTATTATGGTCTTACCTTTACTTATAAATGAAATCCATGCCAGCTCCTTCTGATCAAAAGCATCGATAACTTGTTTGGTTGTTTTATGCCCTTTTTGTCAAAGAAAACTGTTTTTTTATATAGCAAAAACACAAAATATGCATTCCCATATTTGATGTCAATTAATTGGTGGCTTAAATGTGTCAATAATTAAAAACATTGATTTTAAGTTATTAAAAAAGAAGTTCCACTAAAACTATTGGGGTTCCACTTATAAAAGTGTTAAAAAATAAGCCATACATTTTAGAAAAATAGTTTTACTTTTAACGTTTGAAATCTCTCGATCAACTTCAGATCCATCCGTCAGTATTTTTTTAATTATTTTTTTAATGGTTTTTGTTTGTTTGTTTGTTTGTTTGTTTTATGCCCTTTTTAAAAAATAAAAAATAAAAAAAAAGTGTTTTATATGGCAAAAACACAAAATATGCATTCCCATATTTGATGTGAAGTAATTGGTGGCTTAAATGTGTCAATAATTAAAAACATTGATTTTAAGTCATCAAAAAAAAAAGTTCCACTAAAATTATTGGGGTTCCACTTATAAAAGTGTTAAAAAATAAGCCATATATTTTAGAAAGAATGGTTTTACTTCTAATGTTTGAAATCTGTTGATCAACTTCAGATCCATCTGTCAGTTTTTTTAATTTATTTTTTTAAAGGTTTTTGTTTGTTTGTTTGTTTGTTTGTTTTATGCCCTACTGTCAAAAAAACAACAGTTTTTTATATGGCAAAAACATAAAATATGCATTCCCATATTTGAGGTGAAGTAATTGGTGGCTTAAATGTGTCAATAATTAAAAACATTGATTTTAGGTTATTAAAAAAGAAGTTCCACTAAAATTATTGGGGTTCCACTTATAAAAGTGTTAAAAAATAAGCCATCTATTTTAGAAAGAATGGTTTTACTTCTAATGTTTGAAATCTGTTGATCAACTTCAGATCCATCTGTCAGTTTTGTTACTGTAAAATTATTGTTTTAATGGTTTTTGTTTGTTTGTTTTATGCCCTTTTTGTCAAAACACAAAATATGCATTCCCATATTTGATGTGAAGTAATTAAAAACATTGATTTTAAGTTATCTGCGATGGGGTGGAGACTTGTCCACGGTGTACCCGGCCTTCCGCCTGATTGTAGCTGAGATAGGCACCAGCGCCCCCCGCGACCCCAAAGGGAATGAGCGGTAGAAAATGGATGAATGGATGGATTTTAAGTTATCAAAAAAAAAAGTTCCACTAAAATTATTGGGGTTCCACTTATAAAAGTGTTTAAAATATGGCATCATTTTTTTTGCTTTTTTTACTTTTTTATTTCAGATCCATCCGTCGTGTTTTATTATTTAATGGTTTGTTTTATGCCCTTTTTGTCAAAGAAAACTGTTTTTTCATATGGCAAAAACACAAAATATGCATTCCCATATTTGATGTGAAGTAATTGGTGGCTTAAATGTGTCAATAATTAAAAACATTGATTTTAGGTTATTAAAAAAGAAGTTCCACTAAAATTATTGGGGTTCCACTTATAAAAGTGTTAAAAATAAGCCATACATTTTAGAAAAAATGGTTTTACTTTTAACGTTTGAAATTTCCCGATCAACTTCAGATCCATCCGTCAGTTTTTTTTTATTATAATTTTTATTATGGTTTTTGTTTGTTTGTTTGTTTTATGCCCTTTTTGTCAAAGAAAACAGTTTTTTATATGGCAAAAACACTAAATATGCATTCCCATATTTGATGTGAAGTAATTGGTGGCTTAAGTGTGTCAATAATTAAAAACATTGATTTTAAGTTAGCAAAAAAAAGTTCCACTAAAATTATTGGGGTTCCACTTATAAAAGTGTTAAAAATAAGCCATACATTTTAGAAAAAATGGTTTTACTTTTAACGTTTGAAATTTCCTGATCAACTTCAGATCCATCCGTCATTATTTTTTTAATAATTTTTTTAATGGTTTTTGTTTGTTTGTTTGTTTTATGCCCTTTTTAAAAAAAAAAAAATTAAAAAAAAAGTGTTTTATATGGCAAAAACACGATATATGCATTCCCATATTTGATGTGAAGTAATTGGTGGCTTAAATGTGTCAATAATTAAAAACATTGATTTTAAGTCATCAAAAAAAAAAAGTTCCACTAAAATGATTGTGGTTCCACTTATAAAAGTGTTAAAAAATAAGCCATATATTTTAGAAAGAATGGTTTTACTTCTAATGTTTGAAATCTGTTGATCAACTTCAGATCCATCTGTCGGTTTTTTTACTGTAAAATTATTGTTTTAATGGTTTTTGTTTGTTTGTTTTATGCCCTTTTTGTCAAAACACAAAATATGCATTCCCATGTTTGATGTGAAGTAATTGGTGGCTTAAATGTGTCAATAATTAAAAACATTGATTTTAAGTTATCTGCGATGAGGTGGCGACTTGTCCACGGTGTACCCCGCCTTCCGCCTGATTGTAGCTGAGATAGGCACCAGCGCCCCCCGCGACCCCAAAGGGAATGAGCGGTACAAAAATGGATGGATGGATGGATTTTAAGTTATCAAAAAAAACGTTCCACTAAAATTATTGGGGTTCCACTTTTGCTTTTTTTACTTTTTTACTTCAGATCCATCTGTCACTTTTTATTATTTAATGGTTTGTTTTATGCCCTTTTTGGCAGAGAAAGCAGTTTTTTTATAAGGCAAAAACACAAAATATGCAATCAATAATTAAAAAGATTGATTGTAGGTTATTAAAAAAGAAGTTCCACTAAAATTATTGGGGTTCCACTTATAAAAGTGTTAAAAATAAGCCATACATTTTAGAAAAAATGGTTTTACTTTTAACATTTGAAATCTCCCGATCAACTTCAGATCCATCCGTCAGTATTTTTTGTTTGTTTTTTTTCAATGGTTTTTGTTTTTGTTTTATGCCCTTTTTGTAAAAAAAAAAAAAAAAAAAAAATCCACTAAAATTATTGGGGTTCCACTTATAAAAGTGTTAAAAATAAGACGTCTTTTTTTATCTTTTTTTTTTTCACTTTCAACATTTGAAATTTCTCGATAAACTTCAGTCAGTTTTTTTTAATTATTTTTTCATGGTTTGTTTTATGCTCTTTTTGTCAAAGAAAACTTAGTTTTTTATATGGCAAACAAAAGTATGCAATATTTACCCTTCAAAATATTTCAAAGTGGAATTTTTTTTTATTAAAACTAATTGGATTATTGAATAATTAAATAATTCATAACAATATTAATTTTGATTCATTATTATTTTTTGAGCAACATTATTTTTATAATTTTTTAATCTATATATGTATTTATTTAAATTTCTAAAGAAAAAACAGCCTGCACGGCATCCATCCATCCATTTCTACCGCTTATTCCCTTTTGGGGTCACGGGGAGCGCTGGCGCCTATCTCAGCTACAATCGGGCGGAAGGCGGGGTACACCCTGGACAAGTCGCCACCTCATCGCAGGCCTGCACGGCAGTTTTGTGGTATTAGAGTCGACATTGCAACTTTTTCTTGTTATATTTCACTTTTTTTTTTTATCTTCTCCTTAATAGAATTTATTGTATGGGGCCGCTAAAAAGTGAGCCGCGTGCTGCAAATGGCCCCCGGGCCGCACTGTGGATGTTAAAAGACAGTTAAAAGTGCACAAGGGCCAACTCATTGGCCCTTCCTGCTCAGCTTACATGGAGGCAGTAAGTCAGGTTTAGACCTGGGTCTGGGCCTCTTGAAGGAACAGATTTAAGGCATGTGTTCCTGCCGGACTCCAGGGAAAAGTGCTGTGAGGTCCACGGCGAGGGCGAGGTTGTGGGTTAGCATTCAATTCTTCTCTCAAAGTGCGAGGTGTTGGAAAAGATGACCTCAGCTGGCGGACAATGGCTCAGTGTTTGTACAGAAGGCACATAAACCTTGGCGAGGGGCGGATCCCACGCGGCGTTGTTGGCTCCGTTTATTTTCCTGCCACATTCCCGCCCTTTCTACCTCACTTCCTCCTCCATCAATAAACACGCCATCAAGGCCAGCTGCCAGGCGCGCGTTCAAGGGCCTTCTGCGCCACATGGAGGGCCAGTTGGGCGCTGGACTCCTAAACCTTGGTGCACCGCAACACATGTGCTGCACATGTCCCTCAGCAGGGTGAGCCATAATAGATAAGGAAGGATGAAGTGCAGCTCTTAAAGGGCCACGCACCATATTTGTAACATTCATTCTTAATACACAAACCCCGTTTCCATATGAGTTGGGAAATTGTCTCAAATGTAAATATAAACGGAATACAATGATTAGCAAATAATTTTCAACCCATATTCAATTGAATGCACTACAAAGACAACATATTTGATGTTCAAACTCATAAACTTTATTTTTTTTGCAAATAATAATTAACTTAGAATTTCATGGCTGCAACACATGCCAAAGTAGTTGGGAAAGGGCATGTTCACCACTGTGTTACATCACCTTTTCTTTAAACAACACTCAATAAACGTTTGGGAACTGAGGAAAGTAATTGTTGAAGCTTTGAAAGTGGAATTATTTCCCATTCTTGTTTTATGTAGAGCTTCAGTCGTTCAACAGTCCCGGGTCGTATTTTACGCTTCATAATGCACCACACATTTTCCATGGGAGACAGGTCTGGACTGCAGGCGGGCCAGGAAAGTACCCGCACTCTTTTACTACGAATGCTTGGCATTGTCTTGCTGAAATAAGCAGGGGCGTCCATGAAAAAGACGGCACTTAGATGACAACATATGTTGTTCCAAAACCTGTATGGACCATTCAGCATTAATGGTGCCTTCACAGATGTGTAAGTTACCCATGCCTTGGGCACTAATACACCCCCATACCATCACAGATGCTGGCTTTTGAACTTTGCGTCGATAACAGTCTGGATGATTCGCTTCCCTTTTGGTCCAGATGACAAGATGTCGAATATTTCCAAAAACAATTTAAATGTGGACTCGTCAGACCACAGAACACTTTTCCACTTTGCATCAGTCCGTCTTAGATGATGTCGGGCCCAGAGAAGCCGGCGGCGTTTCTGGATGTTGTTGATAAATGGCTTTCGCTTTGCATAGTAGAGCTTTAACTTGCACTTACAGATGTAGCGACAAACTGTATTTAGTGACAGTGGTTTTATGAAGTGTTCCTGAGCCCATGTGATGATATCCTTTAGAGGTTGATGTCGGTTTTTGATACAGTGCCGTCTGAGGGATCGAAGGTCACGGTCATTCAATGTTGGTTTCCGGCCATGCCGCTTACGTGGAGTGATTTCTCCAGATTCTCTGAACCTTTTGATGATATTATGGACCGTAGATGTTGAAATCCCTAAATTTCTTGCAATTGTACTTTGAGAAACGTTGTTCTTAAACGGTTTGACTATTTGCTCACACAGTTGTGGACAAAGGGGTGTACCTCGCCCCATCCTTTCTTGTGAAAGACTGAGCATTTTTTGGGAAGATGTTTTTATACCCAATCATGGCACCCACCTGTTCCTAATTAGCCTGCACACCTGTGGGATGTTTCAAATAAGTGTTTGATGAGCATTCCTCAACTTTATCAGTATTTATTGCCACCTTTCCCAACTTCTTTGTCACGTGTTGCTGGCATCAAATTCTAAAGTTAACGATTATTTGCGGGAAAAAACAAAACGTTTATCAGTTTGGACATCAAATATGTTGTCTTTGTAGCATATTCAACTGAATATGGGTTGAAAAGGATTTGCAAATCATTGTATTCTGTTTATATTTACATCTAACACAATTTCCCAACTCATATGGAAACGGGGTTTGTATTATTTCTGGAGCAATGACAGTTTTTTAAAGTCTCACTAAAGTTCTTGAGGGTCCAAAATGATCCCACTCATAAAAGTGTTAGAAATAAGTCATACTTTTTTTTCTAACTTTCAACACTTAAGTCTCTAGATCCACTTCAGATCCATCTCCATCCACTCTTTGGCTCAAGTGTTTCTTTTTTTTTAATCTACTTGCTATCTTGGCCATTCCCGGTGCCATCCAGCTTGGTGTCGTTTTTGTAGTTATCCCGTCTTGCAACTCCGACCCAAGTTTAGTTTTATTTTTGTACATAGTTTTTGTTTTCTCTACGGTGCACATTCAGTTTTTCTTCTTTTTGTTCCCTCCTGCCAGGAGTGCTTTTGTGAGTACATTAATTTGTCAGGTGGTGTTGGTGACGACCCCCAAGATGGCTTGGAAAATGAAGACATGGTTTTATTGTTCAAAAAATAAGGCAAGGAAAACACAAACCAGAAACCAGGAAACAACAAACAGGGACAGGAGTCCGGAACCAGGGAATAGCTCTCGGTTTCCAAACAAAAAAGGCAGTCCACAGCAAACAATACTCCAGCACTCACTGGAGGGCAAGCCAGGTTTAAATAATGCCTCTGATTAGTGGTCAGGCAGCAGGTGAGTGGGTGAACTCTAATCAGAAGCAGGTGAAAATAAGTAACCATGGTAACCAAAACAAGGGTGCACAAAAAACAGGAACCGAAGAAGTCTTAGATTGAAAATAAAAAACATAATCCAGACCACATATGACAGATTTACGTAAAATAACCGTTTTGCTCACCTTGGGTTCCTCTTAACTGTGTCATCTTGCTTTGTGACCAAAATAAAACGATAAGAATGTCAAATACTCAAGTAGGAAACCACAACATTGACTTCAGGGATCAGAAAAACCAAGTCTGCTTGTTTTAGTACTGCAATGTTTCCAAAAAAAAACTTTCAAATGGCGACTAAACTAACAACTTTCTATGGTGTGAACTAGAAAAGGGTTCATTGGTAGTTTTTTTTAAGTCTCACTTAAGTTCTTGGGGATCCATAATGATCCCACTCATAAAAGTGTTTAAAATAAGTCATACTTTTTTTGTAACGTTCAACACTTAAGTCTCGTTTTTGTAGTTATCCCGTCTTGCAACTCCGACCCAAGTTTAGTTTTATTTTTGTGCATAGTTTTTGTGTTCTCCACGGTGCACATTTAGTTTTTTCTCCTTTTTGTTCCCTTTTTTGTGAGTACATGACTTACGTAAAATAACTGTTTTAATCAACTTAACTGCGTCATCTCGCTTTGTGACCCAAAAAAACCGATAAGAATGTCAAATACTCAAGTAGGAAACCACAACATTGACTTCAGGGATCAGAAAAAACAAGTCTGCTTGTTTTAGTACTGCAATGTTTCCAAAAAAAACCTTTCAAATGGCGACTAAACTAACAACTTTCTCTTGTGTGAACTAGAAAAGGGTTCATTGGTAGTTTTTTTAAAGTCTCACTTAAGTTCTTGGGGATCCAAAATGATCCCACTCATAAAAGTGTTTAAAATAAGTCATACTTTTTTTGTAACGTTCAACACTTAAGTCTCGTTTTTGTAGTTATCCCATCTTGCAACTCCGACCCGAGTTTAGTTTTATTTTTGTGCATAGTTTTTGTGTTCTCCACGGTGCACATATAGTTTGTTCTCCTTTTAGTTCCCTTTTTTGTGAGTACATAAATTACGTAAAATAACTGTTTTGCTCACTTTAACTGCGTCATCTCGCTTTGTGACCCAAAAAAACCGATAAGAATGTCAAATACTCAAGTAGGAAACCACAACATTGACTTCAGGGATCAGAAAAACAAAGTCTGCTTGTTTTAGTACTGCAATGTTTCCAAAAAAAACCTTTCAAATGGCGACTAAACTAACAACTTTCTATTGTGTGAACTAGAAAAGGGTTCATTGGTAGTTTTTTTTAAAGTCTCACTTAAGTTCTTGGGGATCCACAATGATCCCACTCATAAAAGTGTTTAAAATAAGTCATACTTTTTTTGTAACGTTCAACACTTAAGTCTCGTTTTTGTAGTTATCCCGTCTTGCAACTCCAACCCAAGTTTAGTTTTATTTTTGTACATAATTTTTCTGTTCTCCACGGTGCACATTTAGTTTTTTCTCCTTTTTGTTCCCTTTTTTGTGAGTACATAAATTACGTAAAATAACTGTTTTGCTCACTTTAACTGCGTCATCTCGCTTTGTGACCCAAAAAACCGATAAGAATGTCAAATACTCAAGTAGGAAACCACAACATTGACTTCAGGGATCGGAAAAACCAAGTCTGCTTGTTTTAGTACTGCAATGTTTCCAAAAAAAACCTTTCAAATGGCGACTAAACTAACAACTTTCTATTGTGTGAACTAGAAAAGGGTTCATTGGTAGTTTTTTTAAAGTCTCAGTAAAGTTCTTGGGGATCCAAAATGATCCCACTCATAAAAGTGTTTAAAATAAGTCATACTTTTTTTGTAACGTTCAACACTTAAGTCTCGTTTTTGTAGTTATCCCGTCTTGCAACTCCGACCCAAGTTTAGTTTTATTTTTGTGCATAGTTTTTGTGTTCTCCACGGTGCACATTTAGTTTTTTCTCCTTTTAGTTCCCTTTTTTGTGAGTACATGACTTACGTAAAATAACTGTTTTGCTCACCTTAACTGCGTCATCTCGCTTTGTGACCCAAAAAAAACGATAAGAATGTCAAATACTCAAGTAGGAAACCACAACATTGACTTCAGGGATCAGAAAAACCAAGTCTGCTTGTTTTAGGACTGCAATGTTTCCCAAAAAAACCTTTCAAATGGCGACTAAACTAACAACTTTCTCTTGTGTGAACTAGAAAAGGGTTCATTGGTAGTTTTTTTAAAGTCTCACTTAAGTTCTTGGGGATCCAAAATGATCCCACTCATAAAAGTGTTTAAAATAAGTCATACTTTTGTTAGTTTAGTCGCCATTTGAAAGGTTTTTTTTGGAAACATTGCAGTCCTTAAACAAGCAGACTTGGTTTTTCTGATCCCTGAAGTCAATGTTGTGGTTTCCTACTTGAGTATTTGACATTCTTATCGTTTTTTTTTTGGGTCACAAAGCGAGATGACGCAGTTAAGGTGAGCAAACCAGTTATTTTACGTAAGTCATGTACTCACAAAAAAGGGAACTAAAAGGAGAAAAAACTAAATGTGCACCGTGGAGAACACAAAAACTATGCACAAAAATAAAACTAAACTTGGGTCGGAGTTGCAAGATGGGATAACTACAAAAACGAGACTTAAGTGTTGAACGTTAAAAAAAAAGTATGACTTATTTTAAACACTTTTATGAGTGGGATCATTTTGGATCCCCAAGAACTTAAGTGAGACTTTAAAAAAACTACCAATGAACCCTTTTCTAGTTCACACAATAGAAAGTTGTTAGTTTAGTCGCCATTCGAAAGGTTTTTTTTTTGGAAACATTGCAGTACTAAAACAAGCAGACTTGGTTTTTCTGATCCCTGAAGTCAATGTTGTGGTTTCCTACTTGAGTATTTGACATTCTTATCGTTTTTTTGGGTCACAAAGCGAGATGACGCAGTTAAGGTGAGCAAAACAGTTATTTTACGTAAGTCATGTACTCACAAAAAAGGGAACAACAAGGAGAAATATAAAATAAAACTAAACTAGGGTCGACCCTAGTTTAGTTTTATTTTTGTACTTAGTTTTTGTGTTCTCCACGGTGCACATTTAGTTTTTTCTCCTTGTTGTTCCCTTTTTTGTGAGTACATGACTTACGTAAAATAACTGTTTTGCTCACCTTAACTGCGTCATCTCGCTTTGTGACCCAAAAAAACGATAAGAATGTCAAATACTCAAGTAGGAAACCACAACATTGACTTCAGGGATCAGAAAAACCAAGTCTGCTTGTTTTAGTACTGCAATGTTTCCAAAAAAACCTTTCAAATGGCGACTAAACTAACAACTTTCTCTTGTGTGAACTAGAAAAGGTTTCATTGGTAGTTTTTTTAAAGTCTCACTTAAGTTCTTGGGGATCCAAAATGATCCCACTCATAAAAGTGTTTAAAATAAGTCACACTTTTTTTGTAACGTTCAACACTTAAGTCTCGTTTTTGTAGTTATCCCGTCTTGCAACTCCGACCCAAGTTTAGTTTTATTTTTGTACATAGTTTTTGTTTTCTCCACGGTGCACATTTAGTTTTTTCTCCTTTTAGTTCCCTTTTTTGTGAGTACATGACTTACGTAAAATAACTGTTTTAATCAACTTAACTGCGTCATCTCGCTTTGTGACCCAAAAAAACGATAAGAATGTCAAATACTCAAGTAAGAAACCACAACATTGACTTCAGGGATCAGAAAAACCAAGTCTGCTTGTTTTAGTACTGCAATGTTTCCAAAAAAAACCCTTTCAAATGGCGACTAAACTAACAACTTTCTCTTGTGTGAACTAGAAAAGGTTTCATTGGTAGTTTTTTAAAGTCTCACTTAAGTTCTTGGGGATCCAAAATGATCCCACTCATAAAAGGGTTAAGAATAAGTCATACTTTTTTTGTAACGTTCAACACTTAAGTCTCTAGATCCACTTCAGGTCCATTGCCATCCACTCGAGTGTTGTTTTTTTTATCTACTTGCTATCTTGGCCATTCCCGGTGCCATCCAGCTTGGTGTCGTTTTTGTAGTTATCCCGTCTTGCAACTCCGACCCAAGTTTAGTTTTATTTTTGTACATAATTTTTGTGTTCTCCACGATGCACATATAGTTTTTTCTTCTTTTAGTTCCCTTTTTTGTGAGTACATGACTCATATAAAATAACTGTTTTGCTCACCTTAACTGCGTCATCTCGCTTTGTGACCCAAAAAAAACGATAAGAATGTCAAATACTCAAGTAGGAAACCACAACATTGACTTCAGGGATCAGAAAAAACAATTCTGCTTGTTTTAGTACTGCAATGTTTCCAAAAAAAACCTTTCAAATGGCGACTAAACTAACAACTTTCTATTGTGTGAACTAGAAAAGGGTTCATTGGTAGTTTTTTAAAGTCTCACTTAAGTTCTTGGGGATTCAAAATGATCCCACTCATAAAAGTGTTTAAAATAAGTCATACTTTTTTTTCTAACTTACAACACTTAAATCTTTAGATCCACTTCAGATCCATCTCCATCCACTCTCTGGCTCGAGTGTTGTTTTTTTTATCTACTTGCTATCTTGGCCATTCCCGGTGCCATCCAGCTTGGTGTCGTTTTTGTAGTTATCCCGTCTTGCAACTCCGACCCTAGTTTAGTTTTATTTTTGTACATAGTTTTTGTGTTCTCCATGGTGCACATTTAGTTTTTTCTCCTTTTTGTTCCCTTTTTTTGTGAGTACATGACTTACGTAAAATAACTGTTTTGCTCACCTTAACTGCGTCATCTCGCTTTGTGACCCAAAAAAACGATAAGAATGTCAAATACTCAAGTAGGAAACCACAACATTGACTTCAGGGATCAGAAAAACCAAGTCTGCTTGTTTTAGGACTGCAATGTTTCCAAAAAAACCTTTCAAATGGCGACTAAACTAACAACTTTCTATTGTGTGAACTAGAACGGGGTTCATTAGTAGATTTTCTCGCTCAGCGGTCAGAGCGGTCTGGTCTAATTTGATGTGAAGTGTGTGTTTTCAGCTTTTATTTTGGCCCCGGTGTGTGTGAGGCCGCCCGGCTTTACCCTGTCTTGTTGGAGTTGCTGGTTCAACGCTCAGGCTTTCACAGCTCTGCAGATCTCTATGGCGCTCCTTCTTCCGGCCATTTTGTGCACACTCAGCAGCCACCGGGTTACGTGCTGGCGCTGCGTCCTCAAAAGTTTTTCAGTGCCACGGAACGCTCTTTCCCAGTGGCATGAAGAGCGGAATGAAGTGGACTCGCTCAGATCTTGCACGGCCCAATCGCAACAAAAATACTTTGCGGTCTCGGCCTGCGGCGAGAAGCTTTTTGTTTATTTTTGTGCGGCATCAGTTAGTCAAGTCTGCAAAAAATAGCCGACTATTCGAGTCCGGGCTATGTTTGAGCTGAAAGGAGGCGGCCGGGGTGCTAAATATACTTCCAAATAAGCATGTTTTCATATTTTTGGCAAAATGGGCACAATGATGGGAATATTGGGGGAATGTACCAAGCAACTCCGTGCTAAATCAACAAAAAGGAATGGAGGAATTTTATTGTATATCTTATGTATTATTTATTTGGCCTTATCTATTCTTTTATTTATCTTTGTTATACAGTGGGGCTTAAAATGATGACAGAGGTCTGTAATTTTCATCATAGGTACACTTCAACTGTGAGAGACAGAATGTGAAAAAAAAAATTCACATTGTAGGAATTTTAAAGAATTTATTCGTAAATTATAGTGAAAAATAAGTATTTGGTCAACCATTCATAGCTCTCGCTGGCTCAAAATCTCACGATACATGGCCCCATTCATTCTTTCCTTAACACGGATCAATCGTCCTGTCCCCTTAGCAGAAAAACAGCCCCAAAGCATGATGTTTCCACCCCCATGCTTCACAGTAGGTATGGTGTTCTTGGGATGCAACTCAGTATTCTTCTTCCTCCAAACACGACGAGTTGAGTTTATACCAAAAAGTTCTATTTTAGTTTCATCTGTCCACATGACATTCTCCCAATCCTCTGCTGTATCATCCATGTATCCATTTTGGTATAAACTCAACTGGTCGTGTTTGGAGGAAGAAGAATACTGAGTTGCATCCCAAGAACACCATACCTACTGTGAAGCATGGGGGTGGAAACATCATGCTTTGGGGCTGTTTTTCTGCTAAGGGGACAGGACGATTGATCCGTGTTAAGGAAAGAATGAATGGGGCCATGTATCGTGAGATTTTGAGTCAGCGAGAGCTTTGAATGGTTGACCAAATACTTATTTTCCATAATTTACAAATAAATTCTTTAAAATTCCTACAATGTGAATTTTTTTTCACATTCTGTCTCTCACAGTTGAAGTGTACCTATGATGAAAATTACAGATCTCTGTCATCATTTGAAGTGGGAGAACTTGCACAATCGGTGGCTGACTAAATACTTTTTTGCCCCACTGTATTTTGTTAGATTGAATCCAGTGTGCATCCGTTGTGGTGAAGAAGGAGCTGAGCCGGAAGGCAAAGCTCTCAATTTACCTGTCCATCTTGGTCATGAGCTTTGGGTTGTGCCCGAAAGAACAAATCACGGGTACAAGCAGCCCAAATGAGTTTCCTCCGCCGGGTAGCGGGGGCTCTCCCTTAGAGATAGGGTGAGAAACTCTGCCATCCGGGAGGAACTCAAAGTAAAGCCGCTGCTCCTCCACATGTAGAGTAGCCAGATGAGGAGGTCTCGGGGAAGACATTGGGAAGACTATGTCTCCCGGCTGGCCTGGGAACGCCTCGGGATCCCCCGGGAGGAGCTGCACCAGGTGGCTGGGGAGAGGGAAGTCTGGGCTTCCCTGCTTAGGCTGCTGCCCCCGCTACCCGACCTCGGATGAGCTGAAGAAAATGGATGGATGGATGGATAGATTCAATCCAATCCACTTTATTTGTATAGCACATTTAAACAATATAAATGATTCCAAAGTGCTGCACAACAATATTAAAAACAATATTCAAATATTATCCTTAGCTCCTCCAATGACTGAATAAAAAAGAAAACCAATATAAAAACAATAGACAAATAAATATGATTAAAAACGATTTTAAAGGGTAAAACCAATCAAAACAATAAATAGAAATCAACATTTTTAAAAAACCCCACAGAGGACCACACAACTCACAAAGTGTTAAAAGACAAAGAATAAAAGTGATTAAAATAGATTAAATCTACACACCCCGTTTCCGTATGAGTTGGAAAATAGTGTTAGATGTAAATATAAACAGAATACAATGATTTGCAAATCATTCTCAACCCATATTCAGTTGAATATGCTACAAAAACAACATATTTGATGTTCAAACTCAAACATTTCTTTTTTTGCAAATAATCATTAACTTTAGAATTTGATGCCAGCATCACGTGACAAAGAAGTTGGGAAAGGTGGCAATAAATACTGATTAAGTTGAGGAATGCTCATCAAACACTTATTTGGAACATCCCACAGGTGTGCAGGCTAATTGGGAACAGGTGGGTGCCATGATTGGGTATAAAAGCAGCTTCCATGAAATGCTAAGTAATTCACAAACAAGGATGGGGTGAGGGTCACCACTTTGTAAGCAAATTGTCGAACAGTTTTAGAACAACATTTCTCAAAGAGCTATTGCAAGGAATTTAGGGATTTTACCATCTACGGTCCGTAAAATCATCAAAAGGTTCAGAGAATCTGGAAAAATCACTGCACGTAAGCGATGATATTACAGACCTTTGATCCCTCAGGCGGTGCTGCATCAAAAACAGACATCAGTGTGTAAAGGATATCACCACATGGGCTCAGAAACACTTCATACAACCACTGTCAGTAACTACAGTTGGTTGCTACATCTGTAAGTGCAAGTTAAAACTCTACTATACAAAGCCAAACCCATTTATCAACAACACCCATCTAAGATGGACTGATGCAAAGTGGAAAAGTGTTCTGTGGTCTGACGAGTCCACATTTCAAAATATATTTGGAAACTGTGGATGTGGTGTCCTCCGGAACAATCCATTCGGATTGTTATAGGCGCAAAGTTCAAAAGCCAGCATCTGTGATGGTATGGGGGTGTATTAGTGCCCAAGGCATGGGTAACTTACACATCTGTGAAGGCACCATTAATGCTGAATGGTCCATACAGGTTTTGGAGCAACATATGTTTTCATCCAAGCAACGTTATCATGGACGCCCCTGCTTATTTCAGCAAAACAAGTGATATGGCGTGGCGCAGTGGGAGAGTGGCCATGCGCAACCCGAGGGTCCCTGGTTCAAATCCCACCTAGTACCAACCTCGTCACGTCCGTTGTGTCCTGAGCAAGACACTTCACCCTTGCTCCTGATGGGTGCTGGTTAGCGCCTTGCATGGCAGCTCCCTCCATCAGTGTGTGAATGTGTGTGTAAATGGGTAAATGTGGAAGTAGTGTCAAAGCGCTTTGAGTACCTTGAAGGTAGAAAAGCACTATACAAGTACAACTCATTTATCATTTATTTATTTACAACAGTGTGGCTTCGTAATAAAAGACTGCGGGTGCTTTCCTGGCCCGCCTGCAGTCCAGACCTGTCTCCCATGGAAAATGTGTGGCGCATTATGAAGCATAAAATACGACAGCGCAGACCCCGGACTGTTGAACGACTGAAGCTCTACATAAAACAAGAATGGGAAAGAATTCCACTTTCAAAGCTTCAACAATTAGTTTCCTCAGTTCCCAAACGTTTATTGAGTGTTGTTAAAAGAAAAGGTGATGTAACACAGTGGTGAACATGCCCTTTCCCAACTACTTTGGCAAGTGTTGGCAGCCATGAAATTCTAAGTTAATTATTATTTGCAAAAAAAAATAAAGTTTATGAGTTTGAACATCAAATATGTTGTATTTGTAGCATATTCAACTGAATATGGGTTGAAAATGATTTGCAAATCATTGTATTCTGTTTATATTTACATCTAACACAATTTCCCAACTCATATGGAAACGGGGTTTGTACGTCCGATTCTGCTTGACAATGTTACGTGTAATAAGAATTCTGGCACGTGCGATGTGGCGAGATGCAGTCATTGCTGTCCCGCAGCAGACTTTCATCTTCGGAGCGACATTGTTGCGCCATGAAACAATCCACGCTCCTGGTCCAGACCCTGCCCGCCACAAACCACGGGCCAAAGCATCTGATGTTCAGCACGGGGACAATACGTGGAAACCCCAGCCTCCCGAGTCCCATGACGGCCACTTTGGAAAGCAGCAGAAGCCACAAAGCTGGCGTGTGGTGCGCTGGATAAACATTGGGATGTGCGACCAGCAAGGCCCGAAAGGCCTGACGTCCCGGCTTTTTCTGTTTAGTCGGGGAATCCTAAATCCTACTTGATCTGTGGGAGAGAGTTGGTCGCTATCTGACCATCAGCTTTGTATCGGCGTGCGTGTGTGTGTGTGTGTGTGTGTGTGTGTGTGTGCGTGCGTGTGTGTGTGTGTGTGTGTGTGTGCTGCCCCACCGAGACACAAACATCCTGTTTGCACAGGGTGGGATGGGTGGGGTTGGGGGGGGGGGGGGGGGGGGGGTTGTTAGTTGGACTGGAAAAGACTAGACTAGAATTTTGGAGCAAATATGCTAAATAAGTTGCTTTTGTCTGAGGCTCCATTTTGGTACAGAGTTGTATTATTATGCAAATTATAAATGTAGAAATATGCCTCTGGTGCTGTTTTGTTGATGATCTGAGGCCATCTTGCAAGTTTGGGCCAAGTCACCAAGCAGATGCCTTGTATACTGTAGGTGTGACGTTACCGCCCCCTTGTGGAGGGGTGCCAACATTGGCGCCAGGGGTGTCCAAACTTTTTCCGCTGAGATCCGCACACTGACAAATCAAAGCATTCGTGGGCCATTTAGGTATTTTTCATTTTTCAAAACTGATGCAATATGTAGATTTGTTTTATTTTTACCTTTAGGGCTTCCCTCAAGTTTGGTGCCAGGACCCAGAAGGGTCTCAGTCATAAAAAAGGCTAAAAATAGGTATACATCTCTCAACTCCATAAAAATATATTTTTTTGTTTCTTTTTTTAAGTTTTATGACTCTGATTTACATGGGAAAAACACAAAGTATGCACTATTTTACCCCAATACATGTTTAAAGAGATATTTTAAGTGATTGGAGCCTTAATTAGGTCATAACATTAAGTTTAATTCATTATTTTATTTAAGCAATAACATGTTTTTTTTAAATAAAGTTCCACTAAAATTATTTGGGATCTAAAATGGTCCTACTTATAAAATTGTTCAAAATAAGTTGCACTATTTTATTTTATATTTTTTTATTATTTTGAACACTTAAGTCTCCAGATCAACTTCAGATATATCGGCTGTTGTAAGTTTTAATTTTAATTTTTTTATGTATTTATTTGTTTTTTTTAAGCCATTTTTGTTTTTATATGGCAAACAAACAAAATATGCAAAATTTTCCAGCACAAATTTAAAGTGGAATATTTTATGTGAATTATATGGAGCCTTAAATAAGTCAACAATTAATTATTGTCTTTTTAAGCAATAAGAGTTTAAGAAAAAATTAACTAGTGCCACAAAAATGTGGGTGCATTCAAAATGGTCCTACTCATAAAATTGTTAAAAATAAGTTGCACTATTTTAATTTTATTTTTTAAATTTTCAATGCTTAAGTCTACAGATCAACTTCAAATCTAACGGTCGTTATAAGTTGTTTTTGTTTTTGTTTTTTAATGTATTTATGTGTTTGATTTTAAGCCATTTTTGTTTTTTATATGGCAAACACAAAATATGCAATATTTTCCAGCAAAAATTTAAAGTGAAATATTTGATGTGAATTAAATGGAGCCTTAAATAAGTCAATAATTCATCACATTGATTAAGTATTGTCTTTTTAAGCAATAACAGTTTAAGAAAAATTAAAAAGTGCCACAAAAATGTGGGTGCATTCAAAATGGTCCTACTCATAAAATTGTAAAAAATAAGTTGCACTATTTTAATTATTTTTTTTTAATTTTCGACGGTTAAGTCTTTAGATCAACTTCTAATCCATCGGTCATTATAAGTTTTTTTGTTTTTGTTTTTTAATGTATTTATTTGTTTGATTTTAAGCCATTTTTGTTTTTTATATGGCAAACACAAAATATGGAATATTTTCCATCAAAAATTTAAAGAAATATTTGATGTGAACCAAATGGAGCCTTAAATAAGTCAATTTATCACATTGGTTAATGATTGTCTTTTTAAGCAATAACAGTTTATGAAAAATTAATAAGTGCCACAAAAATGTGGGTGCATTCAAAATGGTCCTACTCATAAAATTGTTAAAAATAAGTTGCACTATTTTATTTTAATTTTTTTAATTTTCAATGCTTAAGTCTACAGATCAACTTCAAATCTAACGGTCATTATAAGTTTTTTTAGTTTTTGTTTTTTAATGTATTTACTTGTTTGTTTTAAGCCATTTTTGTTTTTTATATGGCAAAGACACAAAATATGTAATATTTTCCAGCAAACATTTTAAGTGAAATATTTGATGTGAATTAAATGCAGGCTTAAATAAGTCAATAATTCATCACATTGATTAATTATTGTCTTTTTAAGCAATAACAGTTTAAGAAAAATTAAAAAGTGCCACAAAAATGTGGGTGCATTCAAAATGGTCCTACTCATAAAATTGTTAAAAATAAGTTGCACTATTTTAATTTTATTTTTTAAATTTTCAATGCTTAAGTCTACAGATCAACTTCAAATCTAACGGTCATTATACGTTTTTTTTGTTTTTGTTTTTTTAATGTATTTATTTGTTTGTTTTAAGCCATTTTTGTTTTTTGTATGGCAAAGACAAAAAATATGTAATATTTTCCAGCAAAAATTTTAAGTGAAATATTTGATGTGAATTAAAAGGAGCCTTAAATAAGTCAATAATTCATCAAATTGATGAATTGTTGTCTTTTTAAGCAATAACAGTTTAAGAAAAATTAAAAAGGGCCACAAAAATGTGGGTGCATTCTAAATGGTCCTACTCATAAAATTGTTAAAAATAAGTTGCACTATTTTAATTTTATTTTTTAAATTTTCAATGCTTAAGTCTACAGATCAACTTCAAATCTAACGGTCATTATACGTTTTTTTTGTTTTTGTTTTTTTTATGTATTTATTTGTTTGATTTTAAGCCATTTTTGTTTTTTATACTGCGAACACAAAATATGGAATATTTTCCAGCAAAAATTTAAAGAAATATTTGATGTGAATCAAATGGAGCCTTAAATAAGTCAATTTATCACATTGATTAAGTATTGTCTTTTTAAGCAATAACAGTTTAAGAAAAATTAAAAAGTGCCACAAAAATGTGGGTGCATTTGAAATAGTCCTACTCATAAAATTGTTAAAAATAAGTTGCACTATTTTATTTTTATTTTTTAAATTTTCAATGCTTAAGTTTACAGATCAACTTCTAATCTATCAGTCATTATAAGTTTTTTTAGTTTTTGTTTTTTAATGTATTTACTTGTTTGTTTTAAGCCATTTTAGTTTTTTATATGGCAAACACACAAAATATGCAATATTTTCCAGCCAAAATTTTAAGTAAAATATTTGATGTGAATTAAAAGGAGCCTTAAATAAGTCAATAATTCATCACATTGATTAATTATTGTCTTTTTAAGCAATAACAGTTTAAGAAAAAATAAAAAATTGCCAGAAAAATGTGGGTGCATTCAAAATGGTCCTACTCATAAAATTGTTAAAAATAAGTTGCACTATTTTATTTTTAGTTTTTTAATTTTCAATGCTTAAGTTCACAGATAAACTTCAAGTCTATCGGTCATTATACATTTTTATTGTTTTTGTTTATTAATGTATTTATTTGTTTGTTTTAAGCCATTTTTGTTTTTTATACGGCAAACACACAAAATATGCAATATTTTCCAACAAAAATTTAAAATGAAACATGTGATGTGAATTAAAAGGAGCCTTAAATAAGTCAATAATTCATCACATTGATTAATTATTGTCTTTTAAGCAATAACAGTTCAAGAAAAGTTAAAAAGTTGCACAAAAATGTGGGTGCATTCAAAATGGTCCTACTCATAAAATTGTTTAAAAAAGTTGCAGTATTTAATTTTAATTTTTAAAATTTACAACCCTTAAGTTTTCAGATCAACTTCAGATCTATCGGTCATTATAATTTTTTTTGTTTGTTTTTTATTTTTAATGTATTTATTTATTTTCTTTATGCCATTTTTGTTTTTTAAATGGCAAAGACACAAAATATGCAATATTTTCCAGACAAAATTTAAAGTGGAATATTTGATGTGAATTATATGGAGCCTTAAATAAGTCAATAATTCATTACATTGATTTTGATTCATTATTATCTTTTTGAGCCATGACAGTTTAAGAATTTTTTTTTAAAAGTCCCACAAAAATTTGAGTGGATCCAAAATGGTCCCACTCAAAAAAGTGTTAAAAGTAAGTCATACCATTATTTTGTACCTTTAATGCTTGAATCAACTTCAAATCTTTTTTTTTTCATGTCTTTAGTTGTTTGTTTGTTTGTTTGTTTTATGCATTTTTTTAGCAAAGGAAACTTATTTTTTAATAATGCAAACACACAAAATATGCAACATTTTCTCCCCAAAATAGTTCAAAGTGTAATATTATATAATATAATACAAACCCCCCAAAGGGAATAAGCGGTAGAAAATGAATGGATGGATACAAACCCCATTTCCATATGAGTTGGGAAATTGTGTTAGATGTAAATATAAACAGAATACAATGATTTGCAAATCATTTTCAACCCATATTCAGTTGAATGCACTACAAAGACAAGATATTTGATGTTCAAACTCGTAAACTTTATTTTTATTTTTTGCAAATAATAATTAAGTTAGAAATTCATGGCTGCAACACGTGCCAAAGTAGTTGGGAAAGGGCATGTTCACCACTGTGTTACATCACCTTTTCTTTTAACAACACTCAATAAACGTTTGGGAACTGAGGAAACTAATTGTTGAAGCTTTGAAAGTGGAATTCTTTCCCATTCTTGTTTTATGTAGAGCTTCAGTCGTTCAACAGTCCAGGGTCTCCGCTGTCGTATTTTACGCTTCATAATGCGCCACACATTTTGGATGGGAGACAGGTCTGGACTGCAGGCGGGCCAGGAAAGTACCCGCATTCTTTTTTTTACGAAGCCATGCTGTTGTAACACGTGGCGTGGCATTGTCTTGCTGAAATAAGTAGGGGCATCCATGAAAAAGACGGCGCTTAGATGGCAGTATATGTTGTTCCAAAACCTGTATGTACCTTTCAGCATTAATGGTGCCTTCACAGATGTGTAAGTTACCCATGCCTTGGGCACTAATGCACCCCCATACCATCACAGATGCTGGCTTTTGAACTTTGCGTCGATAACAGTCTGGATGGTTCGCTTCCCCTTTGGTCGGGATGACACAATGTCGAATAGTTCCAAAAATAATTTGAAATGTGGACTCGTCAGACCACAGAACACTTTTCCACTTTGCATCAGTCCGTCTTAGATGATCCCGGGCCCAGAGAAGCCGGCAGCGTTTCTGGATGTTGTTGATAAATGGCTTTCGCTTTGCATAGTAGAGCTTTAACTTGCACTTACAGATGTAGCAACAAACTGTATTTAGTGACAGTGGTTTTATGAAGTGTTCCTGAGCCCATGCGGTGATATCCTTTAGAGATTGATGTGTTTTTTTTTATACAGTGCCATCTGAGGGATCGAAGGTCACGGTCATTCAATGTTGGTTTCCGGCCATGCCGCTTACGTGGAGTGATTTCTCCAGATTCTCTGAACCTTCTGATGATATTATGGACCGTAGATGTTGAAATCCCTAAATTTTTTACAATAACACTTTCAGAAACATTGTTCTTAAACTGTTTGACTATTTGCTCACGCAGTTGTGGACAAAGGGGTGTACCTCGCCCCATCCTTTCTTGTGAAAGACTGAGCATTTTTTGGGAAGCTGTTTTTATACCCAATCATGGCACCCACCTGTTCCCAATTAGCCTGCACACCTGTGATATGTTCCAAATAAGTGTTTGATGAGCATTCCTTAACTTTATCAGTATTTATTGCCACCTTTCCCAACTTCCTTTGTCACGTGTTGCTGGCATCAAATTCTAAAGTTAATGATTATTTGCGGGAAAAAAACAAAACGTTTATCAGTTTGAACATCAAATATGTTGTCTTTGTAGCATATTCAACTGAATATGGGTTGAAAATGATTCGCAAATCATTGTATTCCGTTTATATTTACATCTAACACTATTTCCCAACTCACATGGAAACGGGGTTTGTATATATATATATATATATATATATAAAAAAAATTAAAATATGTATATTGTTTTGTTATGCAATGAGAGGTCAAATTGCGCCATCTGCTGGTACCTAAAAGTCTACAAATAAGACCGCAAACCGGAAGCTATTAGGAGACTTCCTGCACTCTGCTAATGGTAAGCCACATCCTGATATTGCTCTGCAAATTATTATAAATTACATTAAACCTAACGTGAGATTAATTGTAAGATACACAGTTTTTTAATTGCAGTTGAAATGCTACATTGTGGAATTTTCTTTTTGAATTGGTTGTTGCTCACGTTAGATGTACTACTAAGTTGCACTGAAGTCGATATTATTATTATTCTCCCCCTGTAGACATCGAAATCAGCGGCGGTGCTAACCACAAATTGTGTGTATGTGCGTTCTGATCACTCATTGCAGGTAATAATTGTTACATTATGTGCGTGTTAAGTGTCAAAACGTTCATATTTAAGTTTGTATTGTATGCCATTTTAGCATGGGAACAACGTGGTCTGTTGTATTCACTAATCACCACCAGAGGGTGCTAAAAGTCCATTTAATTGTTTGTGTCATGCCACATCTTGTATTGTATTTTGTATTTTTCTATTGTCTATGTCCATCTATCCATCCATTTTCAGTTTCAGTTTCTTTTCAGTCTAACAAAAACATATTCAAACATAGATCACGATTAAAAAATGAATAACATGACTGAAACAGGCAGAAGCAAAAAAGCTTATATGCCCAACATAATTTTTTTTTTACATTCAATTACGTTACCTTCTCTAATAATTCTGCAACACAAAAAGAAATATAGTCATTCAGCATCCACATTCAAGCTGCCCCCCAACAAACAATACAAAAATATGTACCTACACACATACACTTTTTTGTAAATAGATAAACATACATACCTTCTAAATACAACATTTAACCAAACAAGCATAAATTTCTAGTCCACATAACTTTTTAAAATACATTGTGATATGTTCTTATTCCCTTTCGGGGTCGCGGGGGGCGCTGGCGCCTATCTCAGCTAAGATCGGGCGGAAGGCGGGGTACACCCTGGACAAGTCGCCACCTCATCGCAGGGCCAACACAGATAGACAGACAACATTCACACTCACATTCACACACTAGGGCCAATTTCTATGTCATAAATATATAAAAAAGGATGATGTTGGTTAAAAAAAAACAAGTGAAAAATATGTTGTATTGAATTAATTGTAATACCAGTAAAGATAAAAGCAAGTTAAAACCACTATGCGATCACACGAAAAAAGTATACTGTTAAAGGGGAACATTATCACAATTTCAAAAGGGTTAAAAACAATAAAAATCAGTTCCCAGTGGCTTGTTGTATTTTTTTTAGTTTTTTTCAATATTTTACCGGTCCCGGAATATCCCTTAAAAAAACTTTAAAGTGCCTTATTTTCGCTCTCTCGAAGCCACTGTTAATTTCCCTGTGACGTCACACAGTGCTGCCAATGTAAACAAACAACGGCGAATAGCACAGCAAGATATAGCGACATTAGCTCGGATTCAGACTCGGATTTCAGCGACTTAAGCGATTCAACAGATTACGCATGTTTTGAAATGAATGGTTGGAGTATGAAAATATTGAAGAAGAAACTGTAGCTATTGAGCGAATAGCTGTTGACGCTATTGAATGAATGAGTGAATGGTTTATTTTGAGCCATGCAACAAATATTCATAGCCATAGCATGGCCGAATAGCTGCGTTAGCATCGCCGGTAAAATGTGCGGACCAAACGATCAGGACTTTCGCATCTTGTGACACTGGAGCAACTTAAATCCTTCGATTGGTAAGTGTTTGTTTTGCATTAAATGTGAGTGGAAGGAAACGTAATATAGTTGCAAATGCATCTGCAGGTTATACATACATCTCTGTGCCATGTCTGCTTTAGCACCGCCGGTAAATAGCATGTACGCATCGATTAGCATAGCATGTTAGCATCGATTAGCTGGCAGTCACGCCGCGACCAAATATGTCTGATTAGCACATAAGTCAACAACATCAACAAAACTCACCTTTGTGATTTCGTTGACTTTATCGTTGCAAATGCATCTGCAGTAGAGATGCGCGGATAGGCAATTATATCATCCGCAACCGCGTCACCAAAGTCGTCATCCACCCGCCGTCCACCCGAACCAACATTTTATCAGTACCTTACCCGCCCACCAACCACCCGCTGAAATACATCAGAGGTCGGCCGCCTTTATTACTCACAGAGCTATTTAAACCTGTTTCACAGACAATTGGAGCTGCTGACGTTATCGCGACTATCCAATACGGTTCATCCTGCTGCCAAGTATATGGGCGTGCTGTGAAACCATTGACTTAGACACCTTCAACAACATGTACGAACCAAACGTTGGACCAGCAACATGTTGTGTGCAGCTTCCGCAATTACACGTACAATATTGAATGGCATACTGGGTGACACAGAGTACACTGATGGTTGTGATAAAAACTATTTTAACACTTATTAATATGCACTGTTTAACGACTGAATCTCTACATGAAACAAAAATGGGAAAGAATTCCACTTTCAAAGCTTCAACAATTAGTTTCCTCAGTTCCCAAACGTTTATTGAGTGTTGTTTACAAGAAAAGGTGATGTAACACAGTGGTGAACATGCCCTTTCCCAACTACTTTGGCACGTGTTGGCAGCCATAAATTCTAACTTAATTATTATTTGCAAAAAAAAAAAGTGAATCTAGCTGTAAATCAAGGGTGTCAAACTCAAACACAGAGTGGGCCAAAATTTTAAACGGAACAAAGCCGCGGGCCAAGGTTGAACAAATGAACCTTTTAATAGGGACCCAAACAAGTTTTGCATTAAATATTGAACAAGCAAGGCTTATATAACTTTAGTGACATGCAAAATCCAGTTTCAAATAATAATAATAATTTAAAAAAATATCAATGGCATATCGAATAAAATTTAAATAAAAATCGTATGACTTTTTTCTCTTTGCAATCTTCTGAGGTAAATATCGACAGGCTAATAATACATTTGAAAATAAAATAACAATAATGAATGAACCAAACATTCAAGCCGTGAAGTAGCAAGAGAAAATGCATGAATAAAACGTTAATTATTGGTCAGTTTGCTGGAAGTTTCCCGGGAAAGATAGTGCTACAAGGGCTTCTGGGTACTTGTTCTGTTGTGTTACGGTGCGGATGTTCTCCCGAAATGTGTTAGTCATTCTTGTTTGGTGTGGGTTCACAGTGTGGTGCATATTTGTAACAGTGCTAAGGTTGTTTATACGTCCACCCTTAGTGTGACCTGTATGGCTGTTGACCAAGTATGCCTTGCGTTCACTTGTGCGTGTGTGTGTGTGTGTGTGTGTGTGTGTGTGTGTGTGTGTGTGTGTCAATCAATCAATCAATCAATGTTTACTTATATAGCCCTAAATCACTAGTGTCTCAAAGGGCTGCACAAACCACTACGACATCCTCGGTAGGCCCACATAAGGGCAAGGAAAACTCACACCCAGTGGGACATCGGTGACAATAATGACCCAGTGGGACGTCGGTGACAATGATGACTATGAGAACCTTGGAGAGGACGAAAGCAATGGATGTCGAGCGGGTCTAACATGATACTGTGAAAGTTCAATCCATAATGGATCCAACACAGTCGCGAGAGTCCAGTCTAAAGCGGATCCAACACAGCAGCGAGAGTCCCGTTCACAGCGGAGCCAGCAGGAAACCATCCCAAGCGGAGGCGGATCAGCAGCGCAGAGATGTCCCCAGCCGATACACAGGCAAGCAGTACATGGCCACCGGATCGGACCGGACCCCCTCCACAAGGGAGAGTGGGACATAGGAGAAAAAGAAAAGAAACGGCAGATCAACTGGTCTAAAAAGGGAGTCTATTTAAAGGTGTGTGTGTGTGTGTGTGTGTGTGTGTGTGTGTGTGTGTGTGTGTGTGTGTGTGTGTGTGTGTGTGTGTGTGTGTGTGTGTGTGTGTGTGTAAAAGCCACAAATATTATGTGACACGCTGTTAGTATGGAGGAAAAGCGGACGTGACGACAGGTTGTGCCTTAAATGCACGCCCCCAATATAGTCGTCCAGGTGGAAATCGGTAGAAATTCGGGAAAATTATTGCCCCAGGAGATTTTCAGGAGGGGTACTGAACTTTGGTAATCTACCGGGAAAATTTGGAGGGTTGGCAAGTATGAGTATTAGCGGTGAATGCGGTGTTACAGCGGCACCGACGCTGTATAACACCGGCGGGACAACTGTAAAGCTAAATTGATATTGCCTCAAGGGCCAAATTAAATTACACGGCGGGCCAGATTTGGCCCGCGGGCCAGAGTTTGACACCCATGCTGTAAATATACTCCTCCCCTCTTAACCCCCCAAAACCACAAATCCTGCCCAACCCCCCACGTCCCGAAATCGGAGGTCTCAAGGTTGGCAAGTATGGAAGCTGCTAAACACCAACAAAACAGGAAGGGCCACCAAAATAAGAGTGCAAGACAGGAACTTAAGCACTACACACTGGGGCGGTATAGCTCGGTTGGTAGAGTGGCCGTGCCAGCAACTTGAGGGTTGCAGGTTCGATTCCCGCTTCCGCCATCCTAGTCAATGCCGTTGTGTCCTTGAGCAAGACACTTTACCCACCTGCTCCCAGTGCCACCCACACTGGTTTAAATGTAACTTAGATATTGGGTTTCACTATGTAAAGTGCTTTGAGTCACTAGAGAAACGCGCTATATAAATATAATTCACTTCACTTCACACTGGAAAACAGCAACAAACTCCAAAACAGGCACGACAACCTCGTGGAATTTCATTTTTTTAACCTTTTCTGCTGGTGGTGTGCTGCCGTATTTTTTTTTTTTATTAAAAAAAATGTGCCTTGGCTCAAAAAAGGTTGAAAAACACTGATTTGTACACACAAACACGTTGGCTCCACCCAGACACTTTTTCTTTTTTTTCTCTCAATGTGGCCCCCGAGTCCAAATATTTGCCCAGGTCTGCACTACAAACTAATACACCAAAGCAGGGGTCGGGAACCTTTTAGACCAGGGCTAGGGAACCTATGGCTCTAGAGCCAGATGTGGCTCTTTTGATGACTGCATCTGGCTCTCTGATCAATCTGACCTGACATTGCTTAACACGATAAGTAATGAATAATTCCACTTGTAATCACAGTGTTAAAAATAACGTTCAAAATATAAAACATTCTCATGCATTTTTAATCCATCCATTTGTTTTCTACCGCACCTGTTCAAGAAGTTGCGTTAATGGTAAGAAGTTATTTATTTATTATTGGTTAGTGTGGGGTTTGCCGTCCTGGGGGTTCTTCAGACCCCCAAGCACTGACATGAGAGCCTGTTTCGGGGTTACAATATTGTTTTATTTTTCAAAAAGTCTCTTAGTTGCTTTCCAGTAATAGTATTTCCAGCCCCAACCCAGTCTCTCCTCCTGGCTGCTGCTTATAACAGAGCGACAGGTGATTAGATAACAAGGCCCAGGTGGGCCATCTACGCACCTGTCGCTGCAGGCCCGCAGGCCACGCCCCCCTCCATAGTTGGCTTCAGAATAACAATGTTATTACAAAGAATAAGAGACCTATTATACTCTAGAAATGTTGGTCTTACTTAAAAATGCACGTGTTTAGTTGTGTTCAGTGTTAAAAAAAAATATTATATGGCTCTTACGGAAATATATTTTAAAATATTTGGCTTTTTGGCTCTCTCAGCCAAAAAGGTTCCCGACCCCTGTTTTAGACAGAGAGCGCCATGAAAGCAAAATATTAAAAAATGTATTTCCGAGAGAGCCATATAATAATTTTTAACACTGAATACAAACAAATGTCTGCACTTTTAAGTAAGACCAACATTTTAAGAATATAATAAGTATCTTCTTCTTTCTTAATAACATTGTTATTCTGAAGCTAATGAATAAAATAGTTCTTACCATTAATGCGACTTCTTGAACAGGAATGGTAGAAAACGGATGGATGGATTAAAATGCATCAGAATGTTTTATATTTTGAACGTTATTTTTAACACTGTGATTACCAGCGCAATTATTCATTACTTATCGCTGTGTTTTTCAACCACTGTGCCGCCGCACACTATAGTGTGCCTTGAGATACGGTCTGGTGTGTCGTGGGAGAGATTACGTCATTTCACCTAATTGGGTTGATCATATTTTTTGCAAACCTGTAATTATAATTCAAAAATGTGCTGTTATCGAGTGTCGGTGCTGTCTAGAGCTCGGCAGAGTAAGCGTGTAATACTCTTCAATATCAGTAGGTGGCAGCAGTTAGCTAATTGCTTTTGTAGATGTCGGGAACATGGTATGTCGTGATCACAATATGCGTGAGGCAGCATGTAGGTAAAAAGGGTATCCAACACTTAAAGGGGAACATTATCACCAAACCTATGCAAGCGTCAATATATACCTTGATGTTGCAGAAAAAAGACCATGTATTTTTTTAACCGATTTCCGAACTCTAAATGGGTGAATTTTGGCAAATTAAACGCCTTTCTGTTTATCGGGGTTTTAGCGATGACGTCAGAAAGTGACGTCACCGAGGTAACACACCCACTATATTCATTTTCAACACATTACAAACACCGGGTCTCAGCTCTGTTATTTTCCGTTTTTTTGACTATTTTTTGGAACCTTGGAGACATCATGCCTCGTCGGTGTGTTGTCGGAGGGTGTAACAACACTAATAGGGAGGGATTCAAGTTGCACCACTGGCAAGAAATCTGCCGCCAGACCCCCATTGAATGTGCCAGAGTGTCTGCACATTTGACCGGCGATGCTAAGGCAGACATGGCACAGAGATGTATGGATAACCTGCAGATGCATTTGCAACGATTAAGTCATCGAAATCACAAAGGTGAGTTTTGTTGATGTTGTTGACTTATGTGCTAATCAGACATATTTGGTCTCGGCATGACTGCCAGCTAATCGATGCTAACATGCTACGCTAATCGATGCTAACATGCTATTTACGATAGCTGTATGTACATTTGAAACTAGATACCAACATTTAATGCAAAACAAACACTTACCAATCGACGGATTTAAGTTGCTCCAGTGTCACAAGATGCGAAAGTCCTGATCGTTTGTTCCGCACATTTTACCGGCGATGCTAATAAGGCAGCCATGCTATGGGCCACTTTATTAGGTACACCCATGCTATGGCCGAATAGCGTCAATAGCTATTCGCTCAATATCTTCAATTTCTTCTTCGCTATCTGCCTCCATACTCCGACCATCTGTTTCAATACATGCGTAATCTGTTGAATCGCTTAAGCCGCTGAAATCCGAGTCTGAATCCGAGCTAATGTCGCTATATCTTGCTGTGGTAACCGCCATGTTGTTTGTATTGGCAGCACTGTATGACGTCACAGGGAAATGGACAGTCGCATAGCAAATAGGGAAAATCAAGAACTTTAAGGCTTTTTTTAGGGATATTCCAGGAGGTGTAAAATTTTGAAAAAAACTTCGAAAAATAAAACAAGCCACTGGGAACTGATTTTTATTGTTTTTAACCCTTTTGAAATTGTGATAATGTTCCCCTTTAATCTAAAAAATAAACAAAAGTCGAGTGCCGCTAAGAAAAGGCATTGAAGCAAAACAAAACTAAAACTGAACTGGCTGCAAAGTAAAGAAAAACAGAATGCTGGACGACAGCAAAGACTTACTGTGTGCGGAGCAGACGGCGTCCACAAAGTACATCCGTGCATGGCATGACAATCAACAATGTCCACACAAAGAAGGAGCGCAACCGCAAAACTCAAATAGTCTTGGTTGTAAAAACAAAGCAGGTGCCATGAATAGCATTCAAGGAGGACATGAAACTGCTACAGGAAAATACCAACAAAAGAAGAAAAGCCACCAATATAGGAGCGCAAGTCACACAGGAAAACACAGAAAAAACTCAAAATAATCAATCAATCAATCAATGTTTATTTATATAGCCCCAAATCACAAATGTCTCAAAGGACTGCACAAATCATTACGACTACAACATCCTCGGAAGAACCCACAAAAGGGCAAGGAAAACTCACACCCAGTGGGCAGAGAGAATTCACATCCAGTGGGACGCCAGTGACAATGCTGACTATGAGAAACCTTGGAGAGGACCTCAGATGTGGGCAACCCCCCCTCTCTAGTGGACCGAAAGCAATGGATGTCGAGCGGGTCTAACATGATACTGTGAAAGTTCAATCCATAGTGGCTCCAACACAGCCGCGATAGTTCAGTTCAAGCGGATCCAAGACAGCAGCGAGAGTCCCGTCCACAGGAAACCATCTCAAGCGGATCAGCAGCGTAGAGACGTCCCCAACCGATACAGGCGAGCGGTCCATCCTGGGTCCCGACGAGCGGTCCATCCTGGGTCTCGAATCTGGACAGCCAGTACTTCATCCATGGTCATCGGACCGGACCCCCTCCACAAGGGAGGGGGGGACATAGGAGAAAGAAAAGAAGCGGCAGATCAACTGGTCTAAAAAGGAGGTCTATTTAAAGGCTAGAGTATACAGATGAGTTTTAAGGTGAGACTTAAATAAGTTACAGCTTGACAGTACACCTACATAGAGACAAGAGCTATTGCGAGAAGAATTTTTTTTTGGTCAATATTGGCTACTGAGTTTAATTTTTTTAATGTTTCCTGCTGGTGGTTTTCAATGAAAAAAATGTGTTTTGGCTCAAAACAGGTTGAAAAACACTGATTTATCCTGTTAAGCAATGCCAGCTAAAATTTATCTGAGAGCCAGATGCAGTCATCAAAAGAGCCACATCTGGCTCTAGAGCAGGGGTGTCAAACTCAAATACAGAGCGGGACAAAATTTAAAACTGAACAAAGCCGCGGGCCAAAGTTGAACAAATGAACCTTTTAATAGGGACCCAAACAAGTTTTGCATTGAATATTGAACAAGCAAGGCTTATATAATTTTATAGTGACATGTAAAATCGAGTTTTGTTGGTAGCGGGGGTGTATATTGTAGCGTCCCGGAAGAGTTAGTGCCGCAAGAGGTTCTGGGTATTTGTTCTGTTGTGTTTATGTTGTGTTACGGTGCAGATGTTCTCCCGAAATGTGTTTGTCATTCTTGTTTGCTGTGGGTTCACAGTGTGGTGTAACAGTGTTAAAGTTGTTTATACGGCCACCCTCAGTGTGACCTGTATGGCTGTTGACCAAGTATGCCTTGCATTCACTTGTGTGTGTGTAGAAAGCGCATATATTACGTGACTGGGCCGGCACGCTGTTTGTATGGAGGAAAAGCGGACGTGACGCCAGGTTGTAGAGCAGGGGTCGGGAACCTTTTTGGCTGAGAGAGCCATGAAAGCCAAATATTTCACAATGTATTTCCGTAAGAGCCATATAACATTTTTCAACACTGAATACAACTAAATTTGTGCATTTTTAAGTAAGACCAACATTTGTAGAGTACAATAAGTCTCTTATTCTTGGGGCGGTATAGCTCGGTTGGTAGAGCGGCCGTGCCAGCAACTTAAAGGTTGCAGGTTCGATTCCCGCTTCCGCCATCCTAGTCACTGCCGTTGTGCCCTTGGGCAAGACACTTTACCCACCTGCTCCCAGTGCCACCCACACTGGTTTAAATGTAACTTAGATATTGGGTTTCACTAGAGAAAAAGCGCTATATAAATATCATTCACTTCACTTATTCTTTTTAACAACATTGTTATTATAAAAGTTAGCCAATAATACATATAATACTTCTTACTATTAATGCGACATCTTGAACAGGTGCGGTAGAAAAACGGATGGTTGGATTAAAATGTATGAGAATGTTTTATAATTTCAACGTTAATTTTGATACTGTGATTACCAGCGGAATTATTCATTACTTATCGTGTTTAGCAATGTCAGCTAAGATTTATCTGAGAGCCAGGTGCAGTCATCTGGCTCTAGAGCCATAGGTTCCCTACCCCTGGTTTAAGCATTAGACACCTTTTTACCTGCACTCTGCCTCCCGCTTTTTCCCACAATTACAAAGCAATTAGCTACCGACTGCCACCTACTGATATGGAAGAGTATTACACGGTTACTCGGCATAGCTCGGTTGGTAGAGTGGCCGTGCTAGCAACCTGAGGGTTCCAGGTTCGATTCCCGCTTCCGCCATCCCTGTCACTGCTGTTGTGTCCTTGGGCAAGACACTTTACACACCTGCTGCCAGTGCCACCCACACTGGTTTAAATGTAACGTAGATATTGGGTGTCACTTTGTAAAGCGCTTTGAGTCACTAGAGAAAAGTGCTATATAAATATAATTATCTGAGAGCCATATGTAGTCATCAAAAGAGCCACATCTGGCTCTAGAGCCATAGGTTCCCTACCCCTGTTGTAGAGGATGCTAAAAGCAGTACCTTTAAGGCACGCCCCCAATATTGTTGTCCGGGTGGAAATTCGGGAGAGGCACTGAAATTCGGGATTCTCCTGGAAAAATCGTGAGGGTTGGCAAGTATGAGAATTAGCGTTGAATGCGGTGATAAAGCGGCACCGCCACTGTATAATACCGGCGGGCCAGCTCTAATGTTAATTTATTATTGCCTCAAGGGGCCAAATGAAATTACATGGCGGGCCAAATTTGGCCCACGGGCCAGAGTTTGACACCCATGCTCGAGAGCAGGGGTCGGGAACCTTTTTGGCTGAGAGAGCCATTGAAGCCAAATATTTCAAAATGTATTTCAGTGAGAGCCATATCATATTTTTCAACACTGAATACAACGAAATGTGTGCATTTTTAACCCTTCTATTATGTTGAGGGTCAATTTGACCCATTTCAGTTTTTGAGTTTACCAAAGTACTGGTTATCCTTTCATTTTCTTGCTGAAATTTGGTGACTTTTCCTCATCTAGGGTCATGAACTGGTGTGTAAAATCTGGACACTTTGTTGTGTAGTGGAATGTCTTGCAGAGTTTGTATACAAAGATGATGTTGCGGGTCATTTTGACCCAGACGCTTTAATGTGGGTAAATAGCCAAAATAAACAAGTCTCTTTGATGTACTTTTTACTTTGATGTACAATTGTTTGTATTTAGATTGCCTCTGAGACCCAGAGCCAGGTGTGTGAAGAGAGGGAACTTTCTTACACTTGTCCTTGTCACTGTTCTCATGTCATCTCTTTGACAAACTCACCAAAAATGAGCTCCAGAAGGATGACATCCGAGGAGACAAGGACAAGTGTGAGAAAGTTCCCTCTCTTCACACACCTGGCTCTGGGTCTCAAAGACAATCAAAATACAAACAATTGTACATCAAAGTAAAAAATACATCAAGGAGACATGTTTATTTTTGGATCTGAACAGCTATTTACCTACATTAAAGCGCCTGGGTCAAAATGACTCGCAACATCATCTTTTTATACAAACTCTGCACAAACATTCCACTACACAACAGAGTGTCCAGATTTACACACCAGTTCATGACCCTAGATGAGGAAAAGTCACTAGATTTCAGCAAGAAAAAGAAAGGATAACCAGTACTTTGATCAACACAAAAACTGAAATGGGTCAAATTGACCCTTAACATAATACAATTGGAATAAAAAATGTATTGTATGTCACTTTTCTAAATGTTTATATAACCTAAAATAAAATTGTTATTGGTTTAACCTGTTTTCTTGACTGTTTTGAGTGCATTTACACAGTACGGATCAAAACGACCCGCAACATAATCAATGTCATTTTTTCCAACATAATACAAGGGTTAAGTACGACCAACATTTTTAGAGTATAGTAAGTCTTTTATTCCTTTTAATAACATTGTTATTCTGAAGCTAACCAATAATAAATCAAATGTCATGTCTGTTGATCATGTTTTTGTTTGGCCATTCGCTGTTTGTCCTTTAGACTCTTTAAGTTCCTGTTTTTTCCACTCCCTTGTCTGCTTTCCTTGGTTACTCATTTTGTCCACCTGTCTCTGGTGGACAAAATGCCCGCTCACCTGCTTCCCAAACTCTAATCAGAGGCAGTATTTAAGCTCGTCTTTGCCAGTCAGTCGCCCCTGGCGTCAATGTGATCTTTTCTTGCTCTGTGCTGACTTGTTTCATGCCTTGCCATAGTTTCGTGCTTCATGCCATGCCAAGTAAGTTTTGTTTGATTTATGTTCATAGTCTGTTTATGCGTTAGCTTTGTTCTTTAGCCCAAGTTGTGCCTCCACTGTGAACGATTTTTGTTTGTATCTTTTTTTAGTTTAAATTAAATCCTGTTTTTAGCTAAATGCCATGTCCCGAGTAGTCCGTCTGCCTTCCTGGGGGAAAGACCCTGCAGCAAGCTACGACCTCCCCCATCGTGACATAAAATACTTCTTACCATTAATGCGACTTCTTGAACGGGTGCGGTAGGAAACGGATGGATGGATTTAAATGCATGAGAATGTTTTATGTTTTGCACGTTATTTTTAGCGCTGTGATTACCAGCGAAATTATTAATAATTATCGTGTTAAGCAATGTCAGCTAAGATTTATCCGAGAGCCAGATGCAGTCATCAAAAGAGCCACATCTGGCTCTAGAGCCATAGGTTCCCTACCCCTGCTCTAAAGCCATAGGTTCCCTACCCCTGCTCTAGAGCCATAGGTTCCCTACCCCTGCTCTAGAGCCATAGGTTCCCTACCCCTGCTCTAAAGCCATAGGTTCCCTACCCCTGCTCTAAAGCCATAGGTTCCCTACCCCTGCTCTAGAGCCATAGGTTCCCTACCCCTGCTCTAGAGCCATAGGTTCCCTACCCCCGCTCTAAAGCCATAGGTTCCCTACCCCTGCTCTAGAGCCATAGGTTCCCTACCCCTGCTCTAAAGCCATAGGTTCCCTACTCCTGCTCTAGAGCCATAGGTTCCCTACCCCTGCTCTAAAGCCATAGGTTCCCTACCCCTGCACCAAAGAGACGCGGGTGTTCTGGTCTCACATCAGGATTGTGATTCACGGGCACGTTCACAAAATGAACGGCGAAGGCAGCTCCGATCATGAATGAGGCACAAATGAAGACGACGATTTAATGGCACGTTCGTCGTAGAAAAATGTGGCCCTGAGTTGTCAAATACCACGCGGTGGCTCTGTGGCGCGTCACATACTGATGACAGTCTTGTGGTCTGGTGGCCGTGAAACTTGAGCCTGTATGCAAAGAGCATAGCCACAACAAATGCATTTATTCAGTCGTCTTTTTCATTCATTCCTGGGTCATAAACACAATTAATTTTTAATTAAAGTGTGCTTCGGTTAGTGCTAGAGTTGGCACTTCAATCAAATTACAAATGACACAAGTATGTTGTAAAGCAGGGGTGTCCAAAGTGTGGCCAGAGGGCCATTTGTAGCATATGTATTTTTTATAAATGTATATATATACATATGTTGCTACTATGCAAAACGAAAGCCATTTATCAACAACATCCAGAAACGCCACCGACTTCTCTGGGCCCGAGATCGTCTAAGATGCGCTGATGCAAAGTGGAAAAGTGTTCTGTGGTCTGACGAGTCCACATTTCAAATTGTTTTTGGAAATATTCGACATTGTGTCATCCCGACCAAAGGGGAAGCGAACCATCCAGACTGTTATCGACGCAAAGTTCAAAAGCCAGCATCTGTGATGGTATGGGGGTGCATTAGTGCCCAGGGCATGGGTAACTTACACATCTGTGAAGGCACCATGAAAGGTAGATAAAGGTTTTGGAACAACATATGTTATCATCTGAGCACTGTCTTTTTCATGGACGCCCCTGCTTATTTCAGCAAGACAATGCCAAGCCACATTCAGCACGTGTTACAACAGCGTGGCTTCGTAAAAAAAGAGTGCGGGTACTTTCCTGGCTTTAGTGAGACTTTAAAAAACTGTTATTGCTCCAAAAATAATACAAACCCCGTTTCCATATGAGTTGGGAAATTGTGTTAGATGTAAATATAAACGGAATACAATGATTTGCAAATCATTTTCAACCCATATTCAGTTGAATATGCTACAAAGACAACATATTTGATGTTCAAACTGATAAACATTTTTTTGTGCAAATAATCATTAACTTTAGAATTTGATGCCAGCAACACGTGACAAAGAAGTTGGGAAAGGTGGCAATAAATACTGATAAAGTTGAGGAATGCTCATCAAACACTTATTTGGAACATCCCACAGGTGTGCAGGCTAATTGGGAACAGGTGGGTGCCATGATTGGGTATAAAAACAACTTCCCAAAAAATGCTCAGTCTTTCACAAGAAAGGATGGGGCGAGGTAACACCCCTTTGTCCACAACTGCGTGAGCAAATAGTCAAACAGTTTAAGAACAACGTTTCTCAAAGTGCAATTGCAAGAAATTTAGGGATTTCAACATCTACGGTCCATAATATCATCAAAAGGTTCAGAGAATCTGGAGAAATCACTCCACGTAAGCGGCATGGCCGGAAACCAACATTGAATGACCGTGACCTTCGATCCCACTGTATCAAAAACCAACATCAACGTCTAAAGGATATCACCACATGGGCTCAGGAACACTTCAGAAAACCACTGTCACTAAATACAGTTCGTCGCTACATCTGGAAGTGCAAGTTTAAGCTCTACTATGCAAAACGAAAGCCATTTATCAACAACATCCAGAAACGCTGCCGACTTCTCTGGGCTCGAGATCGTCTAAGATGGAATGATTCAAAGTGGAAAAGTGTTCTGTGGTCTGACGAGTCCACATTTCAAATTGTTTTTGGAAATAATCGACATCGTGTCATCCGGACCAAAAGGGAAGCAAACCATCCAGACTGTTATCGACGCAAAGTTCAAAAGCCAGCATCTGTGATGGTATGGGGGTGCATTAGTGCCCAAGGCATGGGTAACTTACACATCTGTGAAGGCACCATTAATGCTGAAAGGTACATACAGGTTTTGGAACAACATATGGTGTCATCCAAGCGCCGTCTTTTTCATGGATGCCCCTGCTTATTTCCGCAAGACAATGGCAAGCCACATTCAGCACGTGTTACAACAGCGTGGCTTCGTAAAAAAAGAGTGCGTGTACTTTCCTGGCCTGCCTGCAGTCCAGACCTGTCTCCCATGGAAAATGTGTGGCGCATTATGAAGCGTAAAATACGACAGCGGAGACCCCGGACTGTTGAACGACTGAAGCTCTACATAAAACAAAAATGGGAAAAAAATTCCACTTTCACAGCTTCAACAATTAGTTTCCTCAGTTCCCAAACGTTTATTGAGTGTTGTTAAAAGAAAAGGTGATGTAACACAGTGGTGAACATGCCCTTTCCCAACTACTTTGGCACGTGTAGCAGCCATGAAATTCTAAGTTAATTATTATTTGCAAAAAAAAATTAAGTTTATGAGTTTGAACATCAAATATCTTGTCTTTGTAGTGCATTCAGTTGAATATGGGTTGAAAATGATTTGCAAATCATTGTATTCTGTTGATATTTACATCTAACACAATTTCCCAACTCATATGGAAACGGGGTTTGTACATATGTGTGTGTGTGTGTGTATATATATATATATATATATATATATATATATATATATATATACATATATACATATATATATATTTAACAAACATTTCAACTTCATGAATTATTGTGGCCACAAAGTGTGGCCAATAAAACAAATACTAGTCAACTTAAATACAACACAATACGTTAATAACAAATAGTTTTATACCCACCAATGTTCTCTGTTTGATGAATTTCCCTTGATTAAACATTTCCAAACATTCCACACTTCAAAATAAAAGCATGCATGTAACTTGTTCTTTTTTTGTCCTACTGTATGGATCATTTTCAGGAGTGTGTAGAAATCACCAGGATTGCCATTTTCCCCACCGTAGCCACACATGGATAAATGTTTATTTTGCTGAAAGCATCGATAGGGAAATACATTGCCTGCTTTTAAAAGTTGGATTCTACCAATGCTGAAACATCCACTTAGTTTTTTTTGTTTTTTTTAGGGAGACTTGAGGGAGATCTCGCTGCAGTTTTTGTGCCAGAATGTGACTTAACACCAGTCATTGTAAAAGGAGGCAAAATAAAGCTCTACTTTTATAAAGTGTCCTAAATTTAAAAAAAAAAGAAAAGCCTTATGTTAACTATTCAGTCTGTATTGTTGACATATTGTCTTCAAGCAGGAATAACACTGAGTGCATCTCCAGCATAGAGGGAAAAGCGAAGGCGACGATTAAGTCATGTGGTCTTGTAATTGTTCTCACGTGCACTTTAATACGCACACAAAGCTTTACAGTTCAACTTCCATTAAAGACGGGAACAAAGACAGGAAGAACAAAACAAAATGGAGTTCTTTGCATTTAATTCTCAGATGTTGGGGCAAACCCAGTTAATAAACCTAGCATAAGGACGCAAAACAACAGCTTCATTATCGGGACACAACACGACAACTTCAGCATAAGGACAAAACACAACAATTTCAGCATAAGGACACAACACAATAACTTTATCATCGGGACACAACACGACAACTTCATCATAAGGACACAACACGACAACTTCATCATAAGGACACAACACAACAACTTCAGCATAAGGACACAACACAACAACTTCATCATCGGGACACAACACGACAACTTCAGCATAAGGACAAAACACAACAACTTCATCATCGGCACACAACACGACAACTTCAGCATAAGGACACAACACGACAACTTCAGCATAGCGACACAACACAACAACTTCAGCATAAGGACACAACACAACAACTTCATCATCGGGACACAACACGACAACTTCAGCATAAGGACACAACACAACAACTTCATCATCGGGACACAACACGACAACTTCGGCATAAGGACACAACATGACAACTTCATCATTGGGACACAACACGACAACTTCAGCATAAGGACACAACACAACAACTTCATCATAAGGACACAACACAACAACTTCAGCATAAGGATACAACACGACAACTTCAGCATAAGGACAAAACACAACAACTTCAGCATAAGGACACAACACGACAACTTCAGCATAAGGACACAACACAACAACTTCACCATGAGGACAAAACACAACAACTTCAGCATGAGGACACAACACAACAGTGAAAGTAGATTTCAGTGTTTTTTCTCGCCAAGTGCCACCCTCAGAATAAAACTTGGCTCTTCAAGTAACAACATAAAGACCAACATTAAGGGGGGGGACCCTGGAGGTCGACTTGCTGCTATAAAGCGCTGCCAGCCGTCCATTACGCCAAAGGGTTATCAATCGGTAGTGAAGGCATGGTTGGTGTGTGTGTGTGTGTGTGTGTGTGTGTGTGTGTGTGTGTGTGTGTGTGTGTGTGTGTGTGTGTGTGTGTGTGTGTGTGTATTCCCATTGTCTTGGGTGTGTTGATGTAGTGTCTGTAGGTCTGGAACCATTCTGCATGCAGGCAAAAGTTGGACTCCAGATGTCGTTGAGGAGGGGGGTATGGAGGGAGGGAGGTCAAAAGCGTCCATCATTGAGGAGTCCTCGGGGGGAGGGAGTCAAATCGTAGACAGGATAGACAGATATCATCCATAGTGTTTTATACAGCTGGATGGAGTGCGAAAGGAAGAAGTTATTGAATGGAACTGAAGGAGCCTGTTGGAGTATAACCTCCGCTGTCCCTCAATTGTTTGCTGGACTGGATTGTCCATGATGGCCAGCATTTTGTCCATCATCCTCCTGTCCCTCACTGACACAAACACTTTGTCCTCCTGTCCCTCCCTGACAAAAACACTTTGTCCTCCTGTCCCTCCCTGACACAAACGCTTTGTCCTCCTGTCCCTCACCTACACAAACACTTTGTCCTCCTGTCCCTCACCTACACAAACACTTTACTTTGTCCTCCTGTCCCTCCCTGACACAAACACTTTACTTTGTCCTCCTGTCCCTCACTGACACAAACACTTTGTCCTCCTGTCCCTCACTGACACAAACACTTTGTCCTCCTGTCCCTCACTGACACAAACACTTTACTTTGTCCTCCTGTCCCTCCCTGACACAAACACTTTACTTTGTCTTCCTGTCCCTCACTGACACAAACACTTTGTCCTCCTGTCCCTCCCTGACACAAACACTTTACTTTGTCCTCCTGTCCCTCACTGACACAAACACTTTGTCCTCCTGTCCCTCCCTGACACAAACACTTTACTTTGTCCTCCTGTCCCTCCCTGACAAAAACACTTTGTCCTCCTGTCCCTCCCTGACACAAACACTGTGTCCTCCTGTCCCTCCCTGACACAAACACTTTACTTTGTCCTCCTGTCCCTCCCTGACACAAACACTTTGTCCTCCTGTCCCTCACTGACACAAACACTTTGTCCTCCTGTCCCTCACTGACACAAACATTTTACTTTGTCCTCCTGTCCTTCACTGACACAAACACTTTACTTTGTCCTCCTGTCCCTCACTGACACAAACACTTTGTCCTCCTGTCCATCCCTGACACAAACACTTTACTTTGTACTCCTGTCCCTCCCTGACAAAAACACTTTGTCCTCCTGTCCCTCCCTGACACAAACACTTTACTTTGTCCTCCTGTCCCTCCCTGACACAAACACTTTACTTTGTCCTCCTGTCCCTCACTGACACAACACTTTGTCCTCCTGTCCCTCACTGACACAAACACTGTGTCCTCCTGTCCCTCCCTGACACAAACACTTTACTTTGTCCTCCTGTCCCTCACTGACACAACACTTTGTCCTCCTGTCCCTCACTGACACAAACACTGTGTCCTCCTGTCCCTCCCTGACACAAACACTTTGTCCTCCTGTCCCTCCCTGACACAAACACTTTGTCCTCCTGTCCCTCCCTGACACAAACACTTTGTCCTCCTGTCCCTCCCTGACACAAACACTTTACTTTGTCCTCCTGTCCCTCACTGACACAAACACTTTGTCCTCCTGTCCCTCCCTGACACAAACACTTTACTTTGTCCTCCTGTCCCTCACTGACACAAACACTTTGTCCTCCTGTCCCTCACTGACACAAACACTGTGTCCTCCTGTCCCTCCCTGACACAAACACTTTACTTTGTCCTCCTGTCCCTCCCTGACACAAACACTTTGTCCTCCTGTCCCTTACTGACACAAACACTTTGTCCTCCTGTCCCTCCCTGACACAAACACTTTACTTTGTCCTCCTGTCCCTCACTGACACAAACACTTTTTGTCTCCTGTCCCTCACTGACACAAACACTTTACTTTGTCCTCTGTCCCTCCCTGACACAAACACTTTGTCCTCCTGCCCCTCCCTGACACAAACACTTTACTTTGTCCTCCTGTCCCTCCCTGACACAAACACTTTGTCCTCCTGTCCCTCACTGACACAAACATTTTACTTTGTCCTCCTGTCCTTCACTGACACAAACACTTTACTTTGTCTTCCTGTCCCTCACTGACACAAACACTTTGTCCTCCTGTCCCTCCCTGACACAAACACTTTACTTTGTCCTCCTGTCCCTCCCTGACAAAAACACTTTGTCCTCCTGTCCCTCCCTGACACAAACACTGTGTCCTCCTGTCCCTCCCTGACACAAACACTTTACTTTGTCCTCCTGTCCCTCCCTGACACAAACACTTTGTCCTCCTGTCCCTCACTGACACAAACACTTTGTCCTCCTGTCCCTCACTGACACAAACATTTTACTTTGTCCTCCTGTCCTTCACTGACACAAACACTTTACTTTGTCCTCCTGTCCCTCACTGACACAAACACTTTGTCCTCCTGTCCCTCCCTGACACAAACACTTTACTTTGTCCTCCTGTCCCTCCCTGACACAAACACTTTACTTTGTCCTCCTGTCCCTCACTGACACAAACACTTTGTCCTCCTGTCCCTCCCTGACACAAACACTTTACTTTGTCCTCCTGTCCCTCCCTGACACAAACACTTTACTTTGTCCTCCTGTCCCTCACTGACACAAACACTTTGTCCTCCTGTCCTTCCCTGACACAAACACTTTACTTTGTCCTCCTGTCCCTCCCTGACACAAACACTTTGTCCTCCTGTCCCTCCCTGACACAAACACTTTGTCCTCGTGTCCCTCACTGACACAAACACTTTTCCTCCTGTCCCTCACTGACACAAACACTTTGTCCTCCTGTCCCTCCCTGACACAAACACTTTGTCCTCCTGTCCCTCCCTGACACAAACACTTTACTTTGTCCTCCTGTCCCTCCCTGACAAAAACACTTTGTCCTCCTGTCCCTCCCTGACACAAACACTGTGTCCTCCTGTCCCTCCCTGACACAAACACTTTACTTTGTCCTCCTGTCCCTCACTGACACAAACACTGTGTCCTCCTGTCCCTCCCTGACACAAACACTTTACTTTGTCCTCCTGTCCCTCCCTGACACAAACACTTTGTCCTCCTGTCCCTCACTGACACAAACACTTTGTCCTCCTGTCCCTCACTGACACAAACATTTTACTTTGTCCTCCTGTCCTTCACTGACACAAACACTTTACTTTGTCCTCCTGTCCCTCACTGACACAAACACTTTGTCCTCCTGTCCCTCCCTGACACAAACACTTTACTTTGTCCTCCTGTCCCTCCCTGACACAAACACTTTACTTTGTCCTCCTGTCCCTCACTGACACAAACACTTTGTCCTCCTGTCCCTCCCTGACACAAACACTTTACTTTGTCCTCCTGTCCCTCCCTGACACAAACACTTTACTTTGTCCTCCTGTCCCTCACTGACACAAACACTTTGTCCTCCTGTCCCTCCCTGACACAAACACTTTACTTTGTCCTCCTGTCCCTCCCTGACACAAACACTTTGTCCTCCTGTCCCTCCCTGACACAAACACTTTGTCCTCGTGTCCCTCACTGACACAAACACTTTTCCTCCTGTCCCTCACTGACACAAACACTTTGTCCTCCTGTCCCTCCCTGACACAAACACTTTACTTTGTCCTCCTGTCCCTCACTGACACAAACACTTTACTTTGTCCTCCTGTCCCTCACTGACACAAACACTTTACTTTGTCCTCCTGTCCCTCACTGACACAAACACTTTTCCTCCTGTCCCTCACTGACACAAACACTTTGTCCTCCTGTCCCTCCCTGACACAAACACTTTACTTTGTCCTCCTGCCCCTCACTGACACAAACACTTTACTTTGTCCTCCTGTCCCTCCCTGACACAAACACTTTGTCCTCCTGCCCCTCCCTGACACAAACACTTTGTCCTCGTGTCCCTCACTGACACAAACACTTTTCCTCCTGTCCCTCACTGACACAAACACTTTGTCCTCCTGTCCCTCCCTGACACAAACACTTTACTTTGTCCTCCTGTCCCTCACTGACACAAACACTTTACTTTGTCCTCCTGTCCCTCACTGACACAAACACTTTTCCTCCTGTCCCTCACTGACACAAACACTTTGTCCTCCTGTCCCTCACTGACACAAACACTTTACTTTGTCCTCCTGCCCCTCACTGACACAAACACTTTACTTGGTCCTCCTGTCCCTCACTGACACAAACACTTTACTTTGTCCTCCTGCCCCTCACTGACACAAACACTTTACTTGGTCCTCCTGTCCCTCCCTGACACAAACACTTTGTCCTCCTGTCCCTCACTGACACAAACACTTTGTCCTCCTGTCTCTCACTGACACAAACACTTTGTCCTCCTGTCCCTCACTGACACAAACACTTTGTCCTCCTGTCCCTCACTGACACAAACACTTTGTCCTCCTGTCCCTCACTGACACAAACACTTTGTCCTCCTGTCCCTCACTGACACAAACACTTTGTCCTCCTGTCCCTCACTGACACAAACGCCTCCAACTGCGTGCCAACAGTTTGGTCGGCTTTCCGGATCAGTTTGTCAATCCGGTTTTAGTCCCCTTTTGCTGGTGCTGCTGCCCCAACAGACCACTGCAAAGTACAGGGCACTGGCCACAACATACTGTAAACAGCTTGCTGCTCACATTAAAGCAGTGGTTCCCAGACCGGTACCGGTCCGTGACGCATTTGCTACCGTGCCGCACAGAAACATTAATTGATTTATAAACTAACACATTTTCTCCAACTTAACTTTCATCCGTCCCATTAAACACAGCAAAAAGCTTGTTTATAGATGTATATTACAACTCCAGACAGGAAGTCGCCATTTGTCCGAGTACATGAATGCACATTAATGGACATATTCCGTTTTAATGTGTCAGGTTGTAGCCAAAGGCTCATTTTCAGCTGCAGGCCAGACCAATGTAAGCGTCAATATATACCTTGATGGTGCAGAAAAAAGACCATATATTTTTTAACCGATTTCCGAACTCTAAATGGGTAAATTTTGGCGAATTAAACGCCTTTCTGTTTATCGCGCTGGAGGCGATGACGTCAGAACGTGACGTCGCCGAGGTAACACACCCACCATTTTCATTTTCGACACATTACAAACACCGGGTCTCAGCTCTGTTAGTTTCCGTTTTTTTGACTATTTTTTGGAACCTTGGAGACATCATGCCTCGTCGGTGTGTTGTCGGAGGGTGTAATAACACTAACAGGGAGGGATTCAAGTTGCACCACTGGCTCGAAGATGCCAAAGTGTCTGCCGCCAGACCCCCATTGAATGTGCCAGAGTTTCTCCACATTTTACCGGCGATGCTAAGACAGACATGGCACAGAGATGTATGGATAACCTGCAGATGCATTTGCAACGATTAAGTCAACGAAATCACAAAGGTGAGTTTTGTTGATGTTGACTGCCAGCTAATCGATGCTAACATGCTACGCTAATCGATGCTAACATGCTATTTACCGGCGGTGCTAAAGCAGACATGGCACAGAGATGTATGGATAACCTGTAGATGCGTTTGCAACTATATTACGTTTCCTTCCACCCACATTTAATGCGAAACAAACACTTACCAATCGAGGGATTTAAGTTGCTCCAGTGTCAAAAGATGCGAAAGTCCTGATCGTTTGGTCCGCACATTTTACCGGCGATGCTAACGCAGCTATTCGGCCATGCTATGGCTATGAATAGCGTCAGTAGCTATTCGCTCAATAGCTTCAGTTTCTTCTTCAATACTTTCATACTCCAACCATCTGTTTCAATACATGCGTAATCTGTTGAATCGCTTAAGTCGCTGAAATCCGAGTTTGAATCCGAGCTAATGTCGCTATATCTTGCTGTGGTATTCCCATTGTTTGTTTACATTGGCAGTTGTGTGTGACGTCACAGGGAAATGGATATTGGTTTAGAAGATAGCGAAAATAAGGCACTTTAAAGCTTTATTTAGGGATATTCCGAGACCGGTAAAATTTTGAAAAAAACTTCAAAAAAATACAACAAGCCACTGGAAACTGATTTTTATTGTTTTTAACCCTTTTGAAATTGTGATAATGTTCCCCTTTAACCTGTTTGACCTCAGGACCTACACTACAGAGGGACCCAGGGCAACACTCCAATATTAAAGGCCTACTGAAAGCCACTACTAGCGACCACACAGTCTGATAGTTTATATATCAATGATGAAATATTAACATTGCAACACATGCCAATACGGCCTTTTTAGTTTACTAAATTGCAAATTTAAATTTTGCGCAAAGTATCCTGTTGAAAACGTCGCAGAATGATGACGCGTGCGCGTGACGTCACGGATTGTAGTGGACATCTTGATGCAGCCCCGATCGCATAATTACACAGTATTCTGGGCATCTGTGTTGCTGAATCTTTTGCAATTTGTTCAATTAATAATGGAGACGTCAAAGAAGAACGATTGCAGCCGCCTTTAGCAACACAAACACAGCCGGTGTTTCCTTGTTTACATTCGGCTCTTACCGTAGACATGAGCGGAGAGTTTGTGTCGTTCCTCCTGCAGCTGTGGACTCTCTTGCCTCCTCCCACCGGCCGCCACCAACCGTCAGATGCTTACTCCGTGGAAGGAAAAATTAAAAAATCTCAGCCTGGCTGCCTTGCCTCGTCAAGAAACGTGGCTTCCCTCGGAAACACTGGCAGTCACCACACCTGTGGCCACACCCCTCCGACTTTCAGGTACGACTATATAATCTCACTAAAACATTTGTACATTTGTAACACAATAAGCAGATAAGGGATTTTCCAGAATTAACCTAGTAAATGTGTCTAATAACATCTGAATCGCTCCCACTGCCCTGTCTTTTTTTTTTCTTCTAGTCCTTCACTCTCACTATCCTCATCCACAAATCTTTCATCCTCGCTCAAATTAATGGGGAAATCGTCGCTTTCTCGGTACGAATCGCTCTCGCTGCTGGTGGCCATGATTGTAAACAATGTGAGGATGTGAGCAGCCCTACAACCAGTGACGTCACACGCACATCGTCTGCTACTTCCGGTACAGGCAAGGCTTTTTTATTAGCAACCAAAAGTTGTGAACTTTATCGTCGATGTTAAATAAATAAATGATAAATGGGTTGTACTTGTATAGCGCTTTTCTACCTTCAAGGTACTCAAAGCGCTTTGACACTACTTCCACATTTACCCATTCACACACACATTCACACACTGATGGAGGGAGCTGCCATGCAAGGCGCCAACCAGCACCCATCAGGAGCAAGGGTGAAGTGTCTTGCTCAGGACACAACGGACGTGACGAGGTTGGTACTAGGTGGGAATTGAACCAGGGACGCTCGGGTTGCGCACGGCCACTCTCCCCACTGCGCCACGCCGTCCCTTGTTCTCTACTAAATGCTTTCAGCAAAAATATGGCAATATCGCGAAATGATCAAGTATGACACATAGAATGGACCTGCTATCCCCGTTTAAATACTGAATAAGTAATCTTACTCTTCATTTTGATCATGTAAAATAAAATAAAATATCTGACTTACTCACAGTACCCTACCTTGTAAAATGATATAATAGGCATATATAAATCACAAAGATTAAATTATTATTTAACCAAATAAACCTTAGTTTTAGGTCAGACTGATTAGACAAAATAAATGGAGTTACAATATACATTATGTTCTGCTGAAATAAATCAATGAATAAGGGACAAGTGGTAGAAAATGGATGGATGGATAAATATGTTCTTAACTAAACTGTCAATGAAATTAAAATGCAAATGAAAATACAATTTCGGTCATATTTTTTGCGCTTAAGAAATTTCTCTATGAATTTCACTCTGGTTGTTTGACATTGTCATTACTGCCACAAGTAGTGGAAAAGTGTATTACAACTGAGCGCCACTGTGGCCACAGCTGAAAGAACACATATTTCTTTCGAGGGGGAGCTTGCCCCATGGTTGAGAAACACTGGAATGTAATGTATGCCAACAACGCGGCGGCGAACATCTTTTTGCAAAGAAACACGCGGGCTCCCATTTTTTCAGCGTTAAAGTGAGTTGATTTTTCATGCTAAGTTGTTTGTTTTGTTTTTGTATTGTTTAATTTGCATTGCCTCACATGACGAACACTGCATATATTTCTATATGACGCCGGATAACTTTTTTGCGCTCGCTATCCAGGTACTTTCCCGGCTATTATCCGCCGACCGCCGTGTTGCTGTAGGGAGGAAAAGCGGAACCACACACATTACAGAAATAACATTATTCTCTGTGGCATAGCTCGGTTGGTAGAGTGGCCGTGCCAGCAACTCGAAGGTTGCAGGTTCGATTCCCGCTTCTGCCATCCTAGTCACTGCCGTTGTGTCCTTGGGCAAGACACTTTACCCACCTGCTCCCAGTGCCACCCACACTGGTTTAAATGTTACTTAGATATTGGGTTTCACTATGTAAAGCGCTTTGAGTCACTCGAGAAAAGCGCTATATAAATATAATTCACTTCACTAACTTTTTTGCTATTTTTATCTGCCACACGTGAAAAGCCGGTCCGTGGAAATAATGCATACATGAATCCGGTTCCTGGTGGAAAAAAGGTTAGGGGTCCCTGCATTAAAGGATCTAAGCTTCCTCAGGAAAAAAAGAGTCTGTTTTTTTTTTTTTTAAATGCTATGCCATTAAATTAATAAAAGGGCTTTTAAGACCATTTCAAAGATGCGTTGTCCACTATACTTTGTATTTTAGTTGATCAAATTGACTGTAATTTTAGTCTACTAAAATGTTGAGGGATTTAATCGACTAAAAAAACATTCATTTAGATCAGGGGTCGGGAACCTTTTTGGCTGAGAGAGCCAAGAAGCCAAATATTTTAAAAGGTATTTCCGTAAGAGCCATATAATATTTTTTTTTACTCTGAACACAACTAATCATGTACATTTTTAAGTAAAACCAACATTTATAGAGTAAAATAAGTCTGGTATTCTCTGTAATAACATTGTTATTCTGAAGCTAACTGTGGAGGGGGTGTGGCCTGCGGGCCTGCAGCGAAGTGGGTGTGCCAGGACCGGCCTCGAAATCAGCGACAGGTGCGTAGTCAGCCCACCTGGGCCTTGTCATCTAATCAGCCATGAGGACAGACGGGTTTGGGGCTGGAGCCAGAGTGCGAGCAAGAACGAAAGACAAAAAGACAATTGCTTTAAAGCAACTGAGAGACTTATTGAAAAACAAAACAATATTGTAACCCTGAAACAGGCTTTCACGTCGGTGCTTGGTGGTCTGAAGAAACCCCAGGAGGGCTAGCCCCACACTAATCAATAATAGATAAATACCTTTTTACCATTAACGCAACTTCTTGAACAGGTGTGGTAGAAAACGGATGGATGGATTAAAATGCACGAGAATGTTTTATATTTTGAACGTTATTTTTAACACTGTGATTACAAGCGGAATTATTCATTACTTATCGTGTTAAGCAGCGTCAGCTCGGATTTATCAGAGAGCCAGATGCAGTCATCAAAAGAGCCACATCTGGCTCTAGAGCCATAGGTTCCCTACCTCTGATGTAGATGCTTAAGATATGACTAAAACTAAAATATACTTTTGTCCAAAGACTAAAACTAAATGAAAAAGAGCCGTCAAAGCTAACACTGCAGCATACATGCTGCGACTAATATATGGACTAATATGAACGGGACAAAAAGGTAGAAAATGGGTGGATGGATAGATGTTTTCTCCTAAAATTTGCGCTTTAGAGTATGGTCGAAAAGTCGGGGATTTAACCCGGGGCCTCATCCTGTTTGTGACCCCTATTTTATGTAGTAGAAATGTCGGGGATTTTGACCAGGACCTCATCCTGTTCGTGATGCCAATTTTATGTGGTGGAAAAGTCCGAATCTTAAACAGGAACAATAGAGAGTTTTTTTACAACAGTTTTAATTACTCACAATCAGATAATACAAAGTTGGATTGAATCGATATGAATTGCAGACAGTGTCTCATGAGTTGTGTGGTCCTCTGTTCTCTGTTGTCCTCTGTGTTTTTTATGCACTTTGATTTCTATTTTACTGTTTTAATTGATTTTACCCTTTAAAATAGTTTTTAATCATATTTGTTTTTATATTGTTTTTATTGGTTTTATATATATTTTTTTTTTTTACAATTTTTTTTTTACAATTGTTTTTAACACGGCTGTGCAGCACTTTGGAAACGTTATTGTTGTTTAAATGTGCTATATAAATAAAGTGGATTGGATTGGATTGGATTGAAAGATGGTGAACCCTCGTGAAGGAATTAAAAAGAGCGCACATCAGACTTGGTCTTCCCTTCTTATTTGTACGCTCCATGATGGCCTGATTTGTAACATAACAACTTGACCTCTTATGTCGTGTCCCTCCCAATACATTCAGCATTATGGACACAAATGTTCCACTACAACAGGAGTTACTTATTTATTAATATTATGTTTATTCACATTTTTGATACATCTAACCATGACTTTACACACCATATCACTTTTTCCCCACAGTTTTACACACTTTTTGCATGCTCTTAAATGCAACAAAATAGTCATTTTGGTTTGATTATTGTTATTTTAACCTCATTCTATCTAAAGCAACGTTTTTTAAGAAGAACTCCATAGGTTTTGATGAGGTACTGTACGTACAAATGTACACTTTCTTTATACTCAATGTGATTTTAAGGAGTTTGCATTGGTAACTTCAGACTGTACTAATAAAGTGTGTAACACACAATGGATGTATATGACAAATAATAATAGTGGAAAACATTAACGGTGTAAAGTAAAATAAAATATAAATACTACATATTAATTTAAATATATGTATCTTGTTAATAGACTTAATATTATCAAGTGATCTATTCAATGATCTAATCCAGCAAACTCAAAAAAGCAACTCAAAAAAGCACTTGGCCCTCTAGGTGCCACCATAATGACCAGCATTGAAATACAGCAGCGTAGTAGGCCTAAGTATTCATTAAAAACAAGGCAGAGGTTTTACTTGACGAGTATATGAAACATTTTGGCCATTGTAATGATGCACACAATGTACAAACATCAACACACACATATATATATATATATATATATATATATATATATTTATATGTATGTATATATATATATTTATATGTATGTATATATATATATGTGTATATGTATATATATATGTATATATATATATATATGTGTGTTGATGTTTGTACATATATGTATATGTATATATATATATGTATATATATATATATATATATATATATATATATATATATATATATATATATATGTATATGTAGGTGTGGGAAAAACCACAAGACTACTTCATCTCTACAGAACTGTTTCATGAGGGGTTCCCTCAATCATCAGGAGGTT